>NC_041022.1:711384-821384 GCF_900634625.1 Parambassis ranga | reverse complement strand
CATCATGTGGTGTTTTATGTAGTTTGGATGCAGCGTCCAGAAGTCTATTTCCAAAAAGACATCTGGAGTAAACAGACAGGAAGTGTTATCCCAGATAACTGGAAGGAGGAGAACCGCATGTTCTCTGATGGCCCGCTCAACAAACACAACTGTCAAATCAATATATGAGTCCAGTGGACAAGTAAACAGATTTTTCAGAAACAAAAATAACACTGTACCTGACCTGGTGGAAACATTGCTTTGGGACATACAAGCAAGATGCTGATTGGTTGATCTATTTTGTGTTACTAAAGCTAAACACAAAATATCTCCAGAAATGCTGCCCAGATCTGGAGCCAAACGAAACTATTTGTTTGTCCTATTGACAGTAAAAAAAACTATAGACCAAGCTTTGGTTCAGTCCTTGAAATTGGAACATCTCATCGTGTTTGTGTTTCCTGGGCCACATCATATCTACATACGTCCTGATGGCAGCTGAAAATGGCGACCACAAGGGAGCTGATTTCCTTGTAAAATCTCTTTTCTTTGATGCCACATCCATTTGCAATCAAAAAAAATATCAACTGCTGTAAAAAAACAAAAAACAAATTGGACTTAAACCTGGGATGCATAAAGGTCCATCACGCTGAAAACATGCCCACTATCACCAACCCGGCTTTATCAGTCCCACATTCAGATGCACCATGAGCCTTGTCAATTGAAAATAGGCATGGTGTGGTCTATTGTAGGCTAACATAGAGAGACGTCACACCTACAACCAGTTCCGAGTCCACAGTTAACCTAACATGTCTTGGTATGGGTAAGGAAGCTGGAAAAAACCCACATAGGCACAGGGAGAACACGCAAACTCCACACAGAACTGCCGCTGGACCTCCCTGGGTTATAAGCGCTTGGAGGCTTTGGTAGCAGATGAATACTTGAAGGCAGACGTCCATTGTTTTTATACAGTGCTGGTGTGAAATGTTCTTCAACCTGGAACAGAAAGCATCGTGTCCTGCACCATCACATTTCATGATCAGCCCTCATGAAAAGTGATGCAAAGATGAAGAGACAGATTTTGCACAGATGTGTGCCTGCTCAGGGCAGATCTCTGTGTGTCCATCACCAGCTAGGTTTCCTTTTGAAGAGTTTCTGTTGGAAAGCATTGTTCATGTTATGCTGTGTGAAAATACTGCCACTTTTATCAGCATCATACATTTGCACACGCACACACCCCAGGCAGCCTCCCATACTGTTAGCACGTGACGGAGAGGAGAGAGGCAGGGAGGCAAAGGCAGAGTGACAGCGAGTGTGGATGAAAGTGAGCCTATGTGTGTGGGTGTGTGTTTGTGTGTGTGTCAGGACATGTGAGTGTCTGTGTGAGTTAGCGTTTGTGTGCAGAACGTGTGCTCTGTAGCTCCAAGGGTGAGGACCTACTCATCTGCCCGGATCCCTATGCTCCAGAAAGACACTCACCCGTGACATTTGGCTCCATTGTCTTCTCTTCCTCACATCACATCTCCTCTTCCTCCTCTCATGACCATCACTGGGCAGTTGTTACAAAAAGGGGACATGCTGCCAACACCTCAGCAAAATGCCCCGCTCGCAGGTCTTTAGAGATGAGTTTAACAGAGCGGACAGATCAGGGTCAGAGCTGCCAAAAATGGGAGATTCTCTGCTCTCAGTTACAAGCAGCTTGCAGTGGGAGTAAACAGCTACATCGTGGTGCAGGGTGTTGGAAGAAACATGTATTCAAATGCAGTTTTAAAATTCATCTGGAGGTAAACTCATTAGGACTGAGGTGGTTTTTGCATGCAGCACTGAAGTGGATGGACAGGCGGACTGCTAGACAGAGATTCCTTTGAAGGTGACGATAAGGTGACCAGAGAACTCCATATTGTGTTCCTGACCGTGGGAACTTTGACGTTACATAACGGCACACAACATATGCTGCCATCATATACATAGTCATACAGCCAGGGGCAGCATCAGCACTCTGTTGCTTGCATAACAGCCTTTCCAGCTGCAGGAACCCAGAGGAAACACGTGATCACTAAGAGGGTTCCTTCTGGCTGAGGGGTGATTTCTCATTCTCTCGCCCCACCCCCACCCCCCCCCCAGCAACAAAGGGGTTTTTCCTCCACAGCATTGGAGCCATTAACTTAACACACTCAACGACTGCAGCTGCTCTGAGGCCAGGAAAAAAAAGAAATGGCTAAAGCAGTATATTAGAGGGTTTTATGACATATACTATAAATGTAATCTTCTAGGAATCTGCTAATGATTTCATATAATAGGAGCCTTCGGGATGGTTGGAATAAACAACATCTGTGGAGCAAAGGAGGAAGAAAAACAGCCTGGTATCATGCCCACAGACAGTATATGTTCTGTACATACAGAGGAGAGCTGCCTACGCACTCCCCCCACTCATGACTATGCATGCAGAGCTAAAATCCACAGAAGATTCCACACGACTAAATGAAAACAAACCACACAGGCGCTAAGTGAAATACAATTCTCATGATTACTTGTACCTCCTCTCTGTGTATGTATTTAAAACTAGATTGATACCATCACCATTCTCATTATCATCATTCTCACCACAAAAAAACAAAAAAAACCCACCGCACTTACTTGACAGTCCACCCGCAGATACGACACATGGTTATGTTTATGCTAACGGAACATATAGATATCTTTGCCCAACGACATCTGATCAGGAGTAAGAGTAAGGAGGGAATGCTGTGAACCTTACTCAGGAGTCCGAGGTTCAATTCCCCGTACGTCATAAGCTGTTTTGTTTTCACAAATAATAACATTAACACAGAGATGCAGTGGGAGAAATACGTTTACAAGGACTGAAAAATTGACCTCATGCTATGTTAACTCATCCTGGTGAGGATGGGATGATTCTCACTGTAACAGTTAATTATAGGCTGTTAATAACGCTTTGTTATGTCACCATTAGTTCCTGGTGTGCAGGTTTGAAGCTCAGTGTGATGCCTCCAGTCCTTGTTATCTCGTCATTGCCTGCACTGTCTCGGCCATTCTCCAAACATGACCCTGTGGGTTTGTATAATGTAAATTTTAGCCGTTCGTTGTGTACATACAGAGAATTTGTTTATTTCTTCTGTTAGGTTTGCGATTTTCACTTAGTGGCCATGTGAGGATCTGCAGTTCTGTTTTTGGCACCTCTGCATGTAGCAAGAGTAACAATCCAGCTCATGGAAATGTACTGCCCGATGGGCTTGTACAGAAGAACTTGGTGTGATGTTTTAATTTAAACCTTTTTTAAAATCCTCCATAGATTCACAAACATCACGATTATTTCCGCCAGCTTATTTTTGTGCGATTATTTTTAGCATTATGGTAGAAGAGGGTTTATAGAAATAATTCAGAGCCTGAAACAGGCTGTAGTTGCCTCTGAGACATCCTAGAAAGGCAGTGTCCTGCACATGTCCTTTCTCTCCCTTAATCCACTTTCATACCAGCCTTTCAGGTCCCATCATCATTCCCTGCTCTTTTCCTCCCTTCACCCTGCCTTTGTAATGCATATCATGCCTAACACAGTGTCTGATATCTTCAGCTTGTTTAAATGAGCTTGCTGTGGAAAATGGTTTCTTACAGGCGTTTGAGGGGAGATCAACACAAATCAGAGCGAAGTAACATGAAGTTCAAAGAGTGATGAAGCCACCAGAGATTTGTTGTTGCTATGGAGATGAGTATTTCTGTGTGTGTGTGTGAGTGTGTATGTGTGCTTCACCTGATGTTTTGTGGGAAGTGGGATGTGCTGAATTTGTCTCTGTGGTCACAGCTAAACTGTGGCTATATGTGCTTCACTGGAATGTGTTTAAAGGCAACATGCTGTTTGTTCATCTCTCTGCCTCACACACACACACATGCATACACACATCACAAGTAAAAATAAATCACCAGTGTTACAATCAGACACACTTTCACAGTCATTGCACAGGCCATCTATGCAAAAAACACAACTCATCTTCTGGGGATAAGACAAAAATACAAGTTGTGTGCAGACACCATACCATCCTGTTCCTCATATTAACTCTTGCTTGCATGAATATTGTTCAAGCGTCACATGAGCCAGCTACCGACTGCACGTGCAGGGCGCACGGCATTGCCAGCGAGAGAGGAGGGGCTGGGTATGTGCGCATGTTCGAGAGTAAACACAGAGACCACTTCATTTGCACAGCTTCTCACTTTGGACTAAACAACTGTAATTACTGGAAGTGAAACAGAATTGGTTCAGTGCCTGGGGAAGCTCTCTGAAGGCTCTGTTAGAGCATTTCAGCACCGGACAGCTCTCTCTCTGAGTGTCTCCGGCTCACTGACGCGCGCCTGGCGCGTGGCGATGAGCATCCATCCAACCAGCTGGAGGGGGGCGACAGCGGAGAGTATGGCGGACTCTCATCAGCATCATCCCAACAACTGCCGCTGAAGCCCAGCCTCGAGAGATGAGCATACCGGAGTTCCTACTGGAAGTGTCCATTGTGGTCATTGCTGTTGTCTCGTTGTTGACAAACTTGTCAGTGCTGCTATGTTTCACTCGGAGCGCTGACCTGAGGTCCCATGTGCCAGGAATCTTCGTCCTGAACCTGTCCTTCTCCAACATCCTCCTCACTGTCATCCACATGCCTGCCACTTATCTCGGTGTGGCCAGAAGCGCGAAGCCCTTCGGGGACCTGTTCTGCCACGCTGTCAGCTTCTCTGAGACTTTTATCACCACTAACGCCATGCTGAGCATGGCGGCGCTCAGCATGGACAGGTGGGTGGCGGTGGTGTTTCCTCTCAGTTACTCCAGCAAGATGCGCTACAGGGAAGCTGCCCTGATCGTGGTCTACTCCTGGCTGCACTCTCTAACCTTTTCTTTGACCCAGCTGATGATGGACTGGGGGGGATACAGCCACACTTACGCCTCGTGCACTGTTCACCTGGACGAGGAGAAGGCGTCGCAGCTGAGCGCCTACGCGACCTTCACGGCGCTGTTCCACTGCAGCAGCTTCGCGCTCTGCCTCCTGGTCCTGTGCTTCGCCTACCTGAAAGTTTTGAAAGTGGCACGGTCGCACTGCAAGAGGATAGATATCATCACGGTGCAGACTCTGCTGCTGCTGGTTGACATTCATCCCAGGTAGATAACACTGTTAGGACTGTTTAACTCTTTCCCTTGAGGGTCCTTTCTCACGTCATAGACACAAAAGTCGCTTGCAACACTAAACATGTTCATATTCAGTGTTTATTAATTATTCATGTGAGACATGAATTAATCTCTGTGCCTGTCTGTCAGTGTGAAGGAGAGGTGTCTGGCTCAACAGAAGAAGAGAAGGCAGCGCGCCACTAAAAAGATCTGCGTCTTCATCGGCTCCTTCATCCTCTGCTTCGCACCTTACGTTATAACAAGGTAATAACAACATGTCCGTTAATCTTTATTTCTAATGATCAGTTTGGTTGAACTGTGTGAGTCCTTAGTAAGTATTTATAACATTATGCTGTGACACAGAAATCAACCCTAAGTCATGAAACTTTAATCACGGAGCACACGTTGCAGACATCTTGCAGTAGATTGCATTAGAGGATTCAGATGGTTTAGTCCCAGCAGCTATCAGATGCAGAGACACCTGCTGAAATATAAATAGCAGAATTATTTAGAACATTTTGTAAAGCAGGCAGCCAAAAGTGCAAAGCCTGTCAAACGGTTTTGTCATATATAGTAAAAACATCCTGCTTTCTACCAAGCCAGGTTAAGTCTGTACTCACATTCATAACACAGTATGAAGATATATTGTTATGATAATAATAATAGTAATACATCACAAAATTTATGATTTTTTTTCTTGATTATGAAAAAGGTCACGTTTGTTCTGTCCAGATTGTGGGTGCTGGCTCGTGTAACTTAAATGAGGTCAATTTAATGTATTTTGATGAATATCTGTAATGTATAAAATGAGAGGCCCCTCCTGTCGATTTCTATACAAACATCAGGTTGAGCAGAATTAACCTGATCTTCTTGCCTTCCTCTCACAGGTTGGTGGAGTTGTTGCCCTCCGTGCACATCCCTCGGTACTGGGGCATCACCACCAAATGTCTCTTTTATGCCAAGGCTTCCAGCGACCCGTTTGTCTACTGCCTCCTGAGGCAGCAGTACCGGAAGGTCCTGGTGAGCGTAATCAGCCTGGTTATGAGGAAGGATCGCTTCCTGTCTGTCCACAGCATAAGCAGCACATTGGACACCACAGATGACAACTGTCTTTCCACAATTACCTGAGTGTGAAATCCTGGTGTAGTTTTTGAAACCATTTAACCCTTTCATTCCTTCTGCCGGGAGGTCAAAGGTCAGGGTCTTTAAAGGCTGCAGTTGGGCAGTAGATGGAAAGAAGTGGATGGAGACAGCTGGATATCCACGGGACCATTGAAGCCACGATATTTCCTTCTGAAAGCGTGAAGGACATTATAAGTTATCCTCAGTGAGACCGCACTCACCTCTGATATTTGCCAAAGGCCTTCTCAGACTCTCCAGACTGTTGGTTCCACAGGGCTTATTAGTTTGCCTGCTGAGGCAATGCCAAGGATACGCCACGTGTAACACCGTATTTATTGCTGTTATCAGTGTAAATGTATCTCTAAGTACTGTAACAGGAAGTGGTGTGATGACTGTTTTCAAGCTAATCTTAATTATTTGTGTTAATGAATGCCAATAGAGTGTGAGAAGATGTTCTACCACAGTATAACACATAATAAACGGCACTGCCACAGACACACACTCAGTGTCAGGCTGCTTTATGAGCACAACTGATTCAAACATTCAGTAAAATATTTTACACGTGCAGATCATTTTGGCCTGTGGGTCTTATGAAAACCTGCTTTTAACACTTTAGAGTTGTCTCATTTAAGGTGTGGAGGCAATTTCACATTGAAAAGAAGTCGAGAAAAGTCCGATGCATCATTCTCTGCATCATTTTTCTGTCTCCTGAGATTTATTCTGGGATCCTTTAGGGCATTCTGACACTTAGTCGCTGCTCCTATTCTAATTCCCCATTGTGCCCTGCATGGTAATAGCTTATTATTGTAAGAATACAAAAGCGAAGACATCAAGGTTGATGAAGTTCCAGCAGACACTCTAATGGCCCCCAAAAAATCTATTCTTGCACATAATTGGTGAACTGCCTCTGCAGCTCCATTATGCCGGAGAATTCCCACCCCCACATACCAGCCACGTTTCTTCCCCCCACTCACTCACACACACTCACACACACACACACACACACACACACACACACACACACACACACACACACACACACACACACACACACACAGCACTGCGTAGTGAAACATGATCTGCGCAGCAGCAGCAGCAGCACTGGGCCACGCTCCTGGCTCGCCTTCTTTTTTTCTTTCAGGGTCAGGGATGCTCCGTGTAGACAAAGAAAGGAGGTTTCCGTTGTTGTGCTGTGGGTGGTAATTATCATCCAGCCTAGAAGTAGTAGCAGCTTCAACACACACACACACACACTGCCACATCACACACTGCAGTTGTCAAAGTAGCCTACTGCACTGCTGCTACAACATGCATTTAGGACTTTTGGTGTTTCTCAGCTTGGCGAAAAGTTGCTGGTGCGCCCCGCAGCAGAGCTGTCACCCTGGAGACGAGTTTTTAGGTAAGTTTGAGCTGCTGTGTTCACACGAATGTACGAACACAAAGCTGTCTGATCTGTTATGGGATAGAAACAGACGTCGAGGTTGATCATTTCCAACAGTGAACTTCGGTTATGGACGAAAAGGCGATGGGTGAAGGCGCAATACGGATACAAATGTATTATAATGCGTAATTCACATTTAAATGCTATGGTTATAGGTTAGGGGTTGTTTTTTTCATTGTCCAGTAGGCTATTACAAAGTTTCTTTATTTAATAATAAGTTGAATACAGTTTAAAACTGTTTAGTTGCAAACTT
Organism: Parambassis ranga; assembly: GCF_900634625.1. Lineage (NCBI taxonomy): Eukaryota > Metazoa > Chordata > Actinopteri > Ambassidae > Parambassis > Parambassis ranga. Next base: position 813,434 of record NC_041022.1, on the reverse strand, counting down.
TACAACAACTTAATGTGAACAAAACTTCACCGATTGTACTTACACAGCAGGCTTGTCATAAACAGTGGTTGCCGTACACAGAGCTCAGGCTTTGGCTCCTGTCAAACCTTTGAAAATGTCGCCTCCTAGTGTTTAAATGTTGACGTCTCCATGCTGCCTCTATAAGGTTTGGTGTATTTCTTTCACAGGAAGATGCAGCAACAGCGTGCACGAAGAGAAACGTAGGTGGCATCTTCTTTCATTCAATATGAAGTGCATGCAGAGTTTGAAAAGTGTCCCATCAGTCTGAAAGGTTCACATAAGTGGAGTAACCTTCAGGGCTTGAAAACTGTGCTGGGAATACAAGTTGCAACAGGACTTATCTGCAGATAGCCAGGAGAAGGCAGCGCTCATGCTGAAGCTGCAGGATTTATAGCCGTTCAGAAATACCATACTATACTTTATTATGAGACACTACACATCAGCAAGTTGCAGTAGCTTTACTGTATTTGATAGGGATGACATCAGTATCAGATACTGGCCCTATATTTGACTAAATAGCAGGATGAGGTATTGATCATTTTTTTCACCAAATACCTGTACACGTAGCCCTTACTGGTTCCATAGTATTTAAATAGGTGAGCTGCAGCAGGTGCTGCTGATCTTGGATGAATTGATCATCAGCAATGCACTTTATGTCGGAGTCTCCCAGCCTGCCTCCAGCTGGTACAGAACACTGCACCCCAGTGTTTAATGAACACTTCATGAGGTCAGCACATCACCCCAGTTTTAAAGTCCCTCCACTGGCTCCCAGTTTCTTTAAGAGTAGATTTTAACATTTTAATGTTTGTTTTTTAAAAGCCTTGAACGGCCTTGCTGGCCAAATGCTGGCCATCTGCAACCCTAACAGAGCATTGAGATCATTAAATCAACTCCTGCTCAAAGTCCAGAGAACCAGGTACAAGCACTGGGGTGATCCGGCCTTCTCTGTTGCTGGCCCCAGGCTGTGCAACACATTACATGCTGTAGATGGACTTTGAGAGGGCTGTGCATAAACAAATGTCCCAAAACCTCAATGTACTGAAGCAATATTGTGAAGAAGAATGGACCAAAATTCCTCCACACCAATGTGAAGAAGGATAAAGTCACACAGGAAAGATAAGGCATTTTCTTAAAGATGTGACACATAGATCTTTGAAGTGAATTTGAGTTGTTGCCTACTTGAAGCACAGAAGTGTATTTTTTCAATAATTTCATTAGACATTGTTCTCTCTGAAAGAAACCATTGTTTTTGTCTCCTGTCTCCCAACAGCCACCTGCACAGAGCTGAACCTCGGCTACTGCAATGATCTGGAGTATTCACGGTAGGACAGGAATTCAGTGTCACATGCAGAATTTAAGCTGCTGACTGTTGTAACCGTGCTCTGAAAAAAATCCTATGTATCACATTCATCCCAGGACCATTTTCCCCAACATCCTTGGCCACCGGACCCATTTGGAGGCCGAGTCAGGGGCAGAGTACCTCCTCCTGAGTGTCATCCATGGCCTGCTCAACGGGGAGTGTTCCCCTGAGATACGCCTCATAGGCTGCTCTGTGCTCGCCTCTCCCTGCCAAAATAACAAGATGATCAAACCGTGCCGCAGCACCTGTGAGGCACTGAGGAAGGACTGCATCCATGCCTTTGAGGCCATCGAAATGGCTTGGCCCTACTTCCTGGATTGTGACCGCTTCTTCGCCAGTGACCAAGAAGGCTGCTTTGACCCCCTGGCAGGACTGAAAGGTAACGGTCACAGTGGATCACTGCAGCAGCACTCATGTCTCCTTCCCTAAATCCTCATGTCCCTCCTTCAGCCAGACAGGAGCAAGCATTGTCTAGCCTCTCTCCTGAAGAACCCAGCACCATCATCCAGTTCACCTACACCTCCAACAGCCAGATGTACAGCTTACTGAAGAGAACAGCAGCCAAGTGCTCCCATATCTCTCATGTCTACAGCATCGGACGCAGCACAGAGGGCCGGGATCTGCTGGTGATCGAGTTCACCAGCAACCCAGGACAGCATGAGCTATGTAAGTATGACATTATTCAAAGTGTCAAAAATATCAGTGAATGCAGCGTTAATCATGTTTAATTCTGTCCAGTGGAGCCAGAGATCAAGTTGGTTGGGAACATGCACGGCAACGAGGTGCTGGGCCGCCAGCTGCTCCTCTACCTGGCCCAGTACCTGTGTTCAGAGTACATTCTGGGAAACCCAAGAATCCAGACCATCATCAACACCACTCGCATTCACATTCTGGCCTCCATGAACCCCGATGGCTATGAGCTGGCTGCTTCAGAGGTAGAGGATAGCAGTGACCCGGAGCTCAACCACCAGGAGGAAGTAAATATTGTTAACAGAAGGAAATAGACAAACTGCCATTATCCGTTCTCCACTCACTGTCTGAATGAGCATCAGGTCTGGAGGCCTCTTATTGCTATTATTACAGCAGAGTCCACAGGACTTCCACCTCCTACCTGTCTGTCTGCATGACTGACTATATAGTCCAGGAGAGGCTTTCCCACTCCTGGGCACAGTCATCAGTAACTGCATGTATCCTGCATGGAGGATTTTGACGTCCATATCTCTCTGCTTTGTGATAAACCTGATGAAATGAGGCTTCCACACTGGCATGTAAACAAACACCACATCTGGTTACAATGCTGCCGTGTGCACCCACTCATGTCTCTTAAACACTGCATGAATGTTGTGTTGTGTGGATTATTTGTGTGCATGCACAAATGTGTATATCAGTCAGTGGAGACAGGACTGATAAAAGTATGAGAATACATAAGATCCAGAGAGGATCATCACTGAGCATGTATAGTATGTATGAGGAGTCTAATAGAACAATACATACAAAACATGTACAATTAATTAATATGATCCACCTTAAATGCTTCACGTGGCCAAAACTATAAATGCATGATTATAGTCATCTTGTTGATGTTTTATTTCATATAAATACGTGAAAAACTTGACCCTGTTGCCATATTTGTGCTGTATATGGCAACATATCTGTAAATGTTCTAATAATTTTTGGGATTTTTTTTGGATGAAAAAGTTAAATTCCTGATCCGCTTAATATTTATAAATTATAATTTTAGGTTTTTTTTTCTCATTGACGGATATATGGTCTTGTCTACATGTTAACAATTGAATTAACAACAACAGTATAACATGCTCCTTTTTCATTTCTTCACTAATAGTCATATGATCTGCTTCGTTTTTTTGTCTGCTAATATCTACACATCATAATTATCATCATTAATCTGAACGTCTTCACACATTTTAATGCTTTTAGCTGCTCGAACTTAAATGTTTCAGGGTCACCTGTTGAATGGTTGGACCAATGGTCGAACCAACGCCCAGAATATCGACTTGAACCGGAACTTCCCAGATCTCACCTCCATCTTTTACCGGAACCGACGCAGCAGGCACTACCGCATTGACCACATCCCCATCCCTGATGCATACTGGTTTGGGAAGGTAGGAAGGCTTGATATCTGCACGATTTATTTCATTTCAGCTTGGATCCTTGATCAACTCAATCCCGCGTTTGGCCTGTAGGTGGCACCAGAGACCTATGCAGTGATGAAGTGGATGAGGAGCCTGCCTTTCGTTCAGTCCGCCAGCCTCCACGGAGGGGAGTTGGTGGTCTCCTATCCCTTTGACTTCTCCAGGCATCCACATGAGGAGAGGATGTTCTCACCTACTCCAGATGAGCAGGTAATAGCATAAACATTGCTAATAGAAACTCTGGATTGCCATAAGCCCTCAATATTCACCATATAACCATCGTCCAACTCTCAGATCTTCAAGCAGCTGGCTCGTACGTACGCTGACGCCCACGCCACCATGTCGAACAATGACACAGACAGGTGTGGAGCCTCCTTTTATCGAACCAGGGGCATCATCAATGGGGCACTGTGGTACAGTTTCGCTGGTGGTGAGATGCCTTTAAAACTACAAATGGGACCATTCCTACACTCTTCTCTTCTCTCACTGTGTGTTGTATTTTTTCTCAGGCATGTCAGACTTCAATTATTTGCACACAAACTGTCTGGAGATCACCGTGGAGCTGGGCTGTGACAAATTCCCCTCAGAGGCTGAGTTGTACCCAGAGTGGAAGCGGAATAAGGAAGCTCTGCTCAGTTTCATTGAGTCTGTAAGTGCCTGATGTTTTAAGCAGTCAATAAAGTTATTCATTAAAGTTCAAGACCCAGCTACAAGTGACATGACTCTTATCTGAACAGGTCCACAGAGGAATTAAGGGAACAGTTAAGGATGTTAATGGAAATGGGATAAAAGGTGCAACAGTATCTGTCAGAGGAATCAGAAAAGATGTCACCACAGGTAGGTGAATATAATAATGCATGAGTGCCTGGTCAAACTTCTTCTTTTACTAATGTTCCAGTTTTTTCTTCCCTTTGCTTCAGCTGAAGATGGAGACTACTGGCGGCTGCTGAACCCTGGCACTCACATCCTGACAGCCACAGCCAAGGGCTACTCCAGGGTCACAAAGAGGGTTCATCTGCCTCACAACCTGAACAAGGCCGGACGTGTGGACTTTGTTTTGGAGAAGGTTTGTATCTACTGTACATCTTCCCAGGCATGCATGACCATCAACCCGTCACCTCTACTTTACTGTTTTTCATCCAGATTCCTGTGGAGCCTGATATTGACGACCACCTCTTCCCCATGGTTGACTCATGGGATCAATTCGACCCCTACAACCAGTTTGAGCGCTACGGGGAAGTCGATGCCAGGGAGGGAGGGATAGAGCGGCAGGAGAAACCGTGGTGGTGGAACTACTTCTCCCAGTCTGGCATCACACCTCCACACTGGCTGCTGCGAAGTGTCTAAACACATCACAGGAAAGAAAGGATGGATCCTAATGTACCACTACACAAGGAGACTGGTGATGGATGCTCCCACATCCAGTCCTAGAGGCAGAAGCTGTGACACTGTTATCATCAGTAACCCGACATCTTTTGGAGCTTCTTGGAAAGGTGCAGTTTACATCTGGTCTGTGAGAGAGGTTTATTGCTTTGCAGCTGCATTTATCTTGTATTGGATCACTGGAAAATAAATGAAATGGATGCCACAATTTGCCTGCAATCACCAAAGTGCTGCATAGAGATTTGATTACAATCATAACAGACGTATTTATTTTGTTATCATATTCCACCCTTTTTGTTTTACATTATGCACAGAGGCTATTAAATCCATCAAACCAATAGCACCTGATCTGAAGCGAGCAACACATTCTAGCTTGGAATAGCAGTAAAGCTGAGCACTGTGAGCTGTAGACATTCTTGCATTGTTTTACAAGCATTAAAAAATGAAATGTTAAAATATTTTGGCACCTTTTGTTCCCACATAAATATTTTGTCTGAGGAGTTTTTGCATCCTGCCCCTTGAGGGCGCCAGAGATCATGTAATGACACTATCACAACTTTATTAAAGTCAGAGCTGAGTTTAATAAGTTTAATAAGAAGTTTAATTAGTGGTAAGGGTGTTTGTGTTCATAGGTTCATATTGGTATTATTATTATTATAGTTTTTTATTTATTATTATTTTATTTTATTTATTTATTTATTTTATTTATAGTTTTACCTCGTATAACTGAGCAGGGAGAGTTTTTTTCCACTTTGTTTCAGACTTTGCAATTAGGAAAAAACTGAGAGACATCCTAGAAAAGAAGAGTGTTCTAGTTTGTTGCTACTTTGTTGCGGAAGAACACAAATATCCCTCAATTTAGGGCTGTTAGACCGGTGCCTGCTGTATCCCTGCGCCTTCTCAGGTGTGTTGATTGTCACTGTGTCGCAGTCGTTCTGCTGACATGTGTAAACTTCTAATGCTTTCAGGTATTTTGGCACATTACACTCGACCTTTGTAAAGGGTGATGTCGCCTGACAGTAGGCAAAGATGCACAACTTTGTGTGTGTGTGTGTGTGTATGTGTGTGTATGTGTGTGTGTTTGAGAGGCCGAACCAACGCACCATGCTAGTTTCTGCACGACACTTCAGATGCAGATTCTTCACGGTAGGTTCGTCTGTCAGGTAGTAAAACCTCTAAAGCTGCATTAAAATGTATTTATTTATTCAGAGCAGGATGTCTGTAGCAAGTTATTTCCACTGCTAACGTGCAAACCAGTTAAGGTTAATGATCCGGACTAGCTAAAACCTGCAGGACCTGCAGGAACTACTTTGTCCTCTGTGTAGTGTTATTCTGCAGTTTTCAGACCAGACACTTCACACAAACCTAAACCCTAATAAGACAATACAAAGGTATTGATGAAGTGAAAATAATCAAAATACAGCTGAATTTAATTAATATAATTAATATAATTGTCAGTCCTGCCTGTTTGTAAATAGTATTTGACACATTACTTGGTCAGTTTTGGCAACAAGATAAGAGTAGAAATCATCCTCTTAAATGTAATTTGTGTTATTTAAAACAACATTGTGGCAGAACCAGACCTTGGGTTTTGGTGGCACCAAACAAGTATTTGTTTGTGGCCTTAAAATACTCGTCTAACCACAAATCACACACAGAAAATCACACAAAGATTTATTACCCAGAAAACAGGCCAAGGTGGCGCCACAATATAACGGTACAACTGTGTAGTGAGAAGCAGGAAGTGTAAAATAGTCCCACTGACGTCCATGCCTTTCTGCCTGTAGCATTATAATGATGCCAGACATCATATTAATCCATGCTTTCACTATTCCATGGTGTCTGTTTATTTAGTTATACAGCATAATCTGTCTGCACCACCTGCATTCTACAGCTTTACCCAATTGCCACAGCTGGAGCAGAGGAGCATGCACAGCTATCTTGCAGTGATATCTGCTGGGGACTGGATTGCGTGCAACCTCTCCTAACCTCGCGTCCATCTGTTATCTCTGTCTAAAGCACACTGACCTGTACGTGAACTAATGTATGCAAGTGCATTAATCTGGAGCACGAATTATATCCTTAATCTAGCTCATAATTGGCCACACTAGGAGAATGCCTGTCATGGAAGCTTATTGAGCGACCTTGCAGACTGGTCACATATCAGCAGAGCAGGTTTCTAATGATTCTGATGAGCTTAAGTCAGCAGTAGGCAGTCAAACCGTCCAACACAAACGATGTGAAGCCACAGCAGTAATTGTTGGACAGTGTTAATAAAAGTCTCATGTTGAAGTTTTAATGTTCCTGTTACTTCCTAAAGTGCAGTGTTAACCATAGGCACTGAAGGTTGCTAAAGTACTGCTATAAAGAGCTGGGCTAGGCTAATTAGAGCTAACACATTATCTGTTGGCAGTATTAATATTAGATGGGCTTTAATGGTCATATTTCTGTGGCTCTGGTCATGGTATGTTGTGAAAGCCAAACTCAAGCCTCGTGTCTTTGGTAGACTATGCTTGATGTATTTGGAGGGAAAAAGAAAAATGTGATGAATCTAACAGTTTTCTTCAAATGCTTTTTACAGGAAGTGGATGTCCGGACGAGCACATCTTCAAAACAAGGTAATGCTCACAACACTCATACAGTGGTCCCATACATCGCATATTTATGGCCTTTATCTTCTCATGTTGTCTGTGGTCACACAACACTAATGGAAGCCCATTTTTGTATTTAACCTCCTTACATTTGAACAGTTTAACTACTTTAATTTCTGTATTTTTTTGAATTATTTTTTTTTATTGGATGTTTTTGTGTCTACTTTATGAAAACATTATGATGTAGATGCACCCATCAGTGCAGTTCCTTGAACGACCACTTGGCTGTAAAGGTTTGTCTGTCCCCACAGCCCTCCATGTTAAAATGCTGCAGATCATTATACTTTATATATTTTTATTTAAGGTTTACAGTTATGTTTTATTGAGGGTGTGACGCTTTTGACAGATTTTTCACAGGTCGCTCACTTTATAAACGACGACAGTGAAAGAAATGATTGTTTTACAAGCAACAGAGGCACGTTTTATTTTCAGTCTGGCTTTAGCCCTCGATTTTTTCCCCCGTTTTCTTTAAAGTGATCGATATGACTCTTGTTTATTTGTGCGCCCTCCGGTGGTCATGTGATTATTTCCACATAAAATCTTCAAGTCATTATAGGATTCATAGTAGCCAGGAAAATAGATGGAGAAGCTTGTGGCAGACTTGAGGCATTTGCCTGTAACAGTCTGTTAAATGGTTATAATGCTTTCAGGTATGTGAATGAATGCAACAATAAGCATTGTGAAAATGGTAAATTACCACCCGGTGTGTGGTAATTTACCATTTTCACAATGCTTATTGTTGCATTCATTAGAGGTTCATAGCATATGCTGCATTTTTTAACTTACTAATGAAGCCTGACGCTGATATCATAACGAGATTAACAGTTCTATACAGTTTTATTTTCGAAAAGGCCATTTTTGCATCATGCTATAATTATCCTTTTTCCAAGGCAGTGTGTTCCCAGATGTCTCCTCCTTATGTTCCTGGAGTGAGTTTCCATCTGGCATGCTTCCACTAAGGTCTCTGCCTCTCGCTCTCTCTTTTTCTCTGGCTTCCCCAGTGCACCATGTAGTCACTTTCAATCTGACTGCATCAGTTTCTCTAACATAACACTTTTTAACACTCTGCATATATAATGCAAATGCCAAACCACTTTGCCCTGAACTTCCTCTATCCTCCTCCGTCCTTTCTCTCTCTGTGTTCCTCTCCGCGTCGGTCTGTCTTTCATTCCTGTAGCTATCTAGCTGCTAGGCCCCAGGAGTAGAGGCCTGCTCAATGTGGCAGAGATGATTTGTTTGCTTTGCAATTATTTTCCGTCAGTGGAGACAAATGGATTCATACTGCATAGAAAAACCCACACAGACAGGGCTGGAGCGATGAATTCAGTGGAACAGACTAATATGTGCTGCCCAGAGATAAAGATAGAGATAGAAACACAGAGCACCATGGGTAAAGAACACATACCTTTATAAACATAATGACAACGGCATCACAGTGTTTTATAGCTGTGCTGCAAAGTTTAGCTTTAACTTTAGAGACAAAAGGTTCATGTTTTGAAGAGAGAGCCTGCATCCATCATATGGCCTCCGTAGGAAATGGAGTTGTGCTCCGTTTATCTGAGGAATCTTCTTCTGATCAGCCTCACGTTGCAGTGTTGCTGCGGCCTGTACAAAGCATCGACCACAGCTCAGGATTGAACCAAATGGAATCACACTTTGTTAAATTACAAGCTACTCTATAGCTTCTCAAATTAGCTTTGCATTAGTCACAGCAGTTCTCTAAACTCAAATGTGAGTCATTCTGCTGTGCTGTGTGTGCACCTGCTGCAGTTTTCAGGACAGTTGTGACTCCAGGTGGATAGCTGGCTCTGGTTATCTCATAGTCATTTGGCATCTGGCATTTACCAGCAAGATTGACTCTGCTGTCCTCTTTTACCAATGCTAGCTAAACATCTGTCTGCACATGTCGGACTCATGAAGCAGATGATTTAGTGCACAGATTTTGCTGCTCTCTGCTTCAGAATGTTTTTTTTTTCTTGCATTTTAACCCTTTAGTCCCAGTGCTCCCAGTTTCTACTTTGGTTTCCACATATTGTTTGTCACATAAATATGTTTTAAGTTGTAAAATAAAATCAAATGGTACAAACAAATGTAGGGCAGCAGTGGTTTGCACTGTCACCTCAAGGTTCTGGGTTCAGTAGTGCGGGTCAGCAGCTCAAATAAGCATGTGCATGTGGGACTGAATGGTGTTTGGCTGTTGGTTGTAGAACGAGCAGTGACCTGTTCTCTTTCCTCCAGTGCTGTGATGATGATGATGGATTCATTGAAGGAACAACCTGCTGCAGCCAAGCCTCACTGAGACCTTTGTAGTTAACTGATAAATAACTTGATGCAATAGTTCAGATTTTCGGAGCATGTAGTTTGAAGATAGACTGGAGTTGATTGGTCTCCGCGTTTGGCCCTGCACACAACTAGACTGCAGACTTTTCCATCTATGTTGAACTTTTAAACTATACACAGTAAAAGAGATTAACCTTTTCCTCCCAGCTCACGTCCTCTTGATTTTTATTTTCTCCTGCCTTCTGTCTTCCTTTCTTCTTCACGACCTTGTCTCCCCTTTTCCAGTGTCTGTGTTGACTATCCCTTGTCCTGCCCCCCCCCCGTCTCTGCTTTACCCTCCCTTTATGTGAAGAGCAGGTTCAGGGGTCACCAATTACTCTGAGAGGGCTGAGAAAGTTGTATGGGCTCTGCCCTCGGGGCTGCCATGTTGCATTATCGTCAGCCAGATTGCAGGTACGCAGCGGCCACTGGCTGCCAGCACAACAACCACAACCTCAGCCCCAGCACCAGGCCATATAGACTCCACTAGGTTCAAACTCTCCTCATGCCTGAGCGGCTGGCTGGCTCCGAGTCAGCCTCCCCACCCCCACACCCCCCTCTCTCTCTCTTACTGACCTGCTGGGCAGAACTAATATGTATGTCTAGACTTCCTGGGAACTCCTCTACCTGAGAACACACAGCTGAACAGAATGCGTGCAGATATCTGTGCTTCTAGGCTTGTGTTCTGTACTTTTTGTGATGCCTTGTAGGATGTCAGTGTTCAGCCAGGAAAGAGTTGGGCACCAGCTCCCATGTAAAACATACTATTTAAACCAATGGGATGTAACATGTTCATTAGTGGTGTTGGGAAGGGGATTTATTTTGAGTGTGGTACCTCTTAAGTCCTCTGTTCAAGCTGATATTTTCTTAACTGTAGCCTCATATGTGGAGGATGTGAGAGTTGTTGACCTGCTTATCTAACTTAAGATGTGTAACTCTTTTAGCAGTTTACAGTCAAAAACGGGTGCAAAGGATTGCAGTTCATTTTTGGACCTTTAAACACTGCGATGGCAGAAAATCTTCAGTCCACTTTAACATTTTTAGGATTTTCGGTTCAGACATTTCAAAATGTGAGGACCTGATTCGTTTATTCTTTTTCCAAACCCCATCAGAAGAGATTTCCAGGCTAATGCAGAAACCCAGCCCAACACTGTTCAGGCCAAGGCTCAACAGAAGCTGTGCAGCCAGTTGGAGTTGAAATGGCTTCTGAATAGAGAATCCCAGAGTCTGATTCAGTGTGCTCAGCCAAACCCTCAGTAATTGCAAAAACAGCACTTGGTCCACTAATAATGGGTGCGTGTCATCTCCAATCCCCCGTCCGCCTGTCTGTCCACGCCACAGAGGCAGCAATTACAGGCTCAGGCCTGCCACTGGACGTGCACACAGTAAGGACAGAGAAGCAGTAGACTGTGTATGTGCGTATGTGTGGGGGAGGTAGGACTGCATAAGTGACTGAAAAATTCCTATTTATCTGTAAATTATTTCAAAAGTTGAACAGCTAAGACTTTAGTCAACTGTTGGAAACTTCCAAATTTACGAGCAGTAATAAGGCGTTTGCTTAAAGCACCAGTGTTCTTATTGATTCATTATTGGAGAGATGAATGCTTCTATTAATTCAAAGATCCAAAAGTCCTAGAAACTTTGAGATGTTTAGATTCTCTCCCTCTTTTTTTTGCTGCTCATGTAAGTGTGATAACCGAGACCTTGTGTGAGCAGCACACAGTTGGAGATCTCTCTGTCACTTCCTTTACTAAACACTCTCATGGCTACCCATCCATGACTCCTACAATGGCCATCACGAGGATTTACTAAAACGTTGACTGATCTTTCCCGTTACGCTGCTATTGTTTTATTTGATTTTTTCCACAGGAGCATGACGAACTGGTGTCGTGACGGAGTCGGGGTCTGACCCCAAAACTAATTTGCCAGCTTACGCTCTGTTAACAAGTGGCAGTTTCACCAGGACTCAGTTTGTTTATCCCTTGTCTTTCTCTTTATTTGTTGTGATTTTCTTTGTTGGCAGGCACAGCGCTGACTGCTCCTGAGCTTCTTTTCACATGCTGCTTCTAAAGCGTATATATTTACACGACCATTTCAGGGGGTGACTCTCACAGTACTGGTATTGTGTAATCACTTTTGTAAACGGGGGATCTTTTTTCCCTTGTAAATTGCTCAGTTTTGTTTCTCATGAACGTGACGTTCATAGCTCATGATTTGTTAAAAGACAGTATCTGCTTTTGATTTGGTTGAAGTGCTGTTGCCATAGAATTGTACCACAACAGCTAGTGTCTGGTTTCTCAGGGGGGTCAAAGGTTGGGGCAGAGTAGCCGTAAGCAGCAACAATACGTGTGAAATTTGACACAGCTCTGCACCATTTGTGTGCGATTACCTCGATTTCCTAGGGCAACTTCTGTCGGCAGCTTCTCACAGACGGAAAGCATACGCAATGAGGAAATCTATGATATGAAACAAGACGTTTCATTATTCATACACACGGGTTTTAATCATTTCTTTTGGGGATGTATTGGTCCAAAATGACACAGAAGGCTCAAGCTCGAGCAAATGAAGCCCTTTTTGGGCTTTTTGCTCACCTTTGCCCACATGGACCACACAATTCTAGAATAATCCACAAAAGACGGACTTCACTTCTCTCTGCCTGCTTCTAATGGGAGACCTGAAGTGGCCTCATCACAGTTGAGTTAACATGCCCCTACACTCTTTGGAGTCTGTTTTTTGTTTGTGCTCTTGGTTCACCACTAATGTGGACTTGGATCATTTGCTGTTCATTCACCAAAGTCCAGACTTTGTTGTTTCCACACATTGTTTGGCTCGGTTTGGGTATTAAGATCACTTAAAACACTTTAAAACACACAGCCTGGATCGTTTTCAGATAAAGACAGGCTTATCCAGTCTTTGTTAGTTAATGCTCTTGAGTCAAATTCAGAGACAAATATCTTGTCTCAGTGAATGCCGGGCCCTGCTGTGTGTTCACCTGCTTGGACATAAAGTGCACAGTTGGTTAATCAGAGCTGAAATAGGCTCCAAGCAGAAGTATGCAGCTTGAGACGGTGAGCTACAATCAGCTCAAAATGTTGTGAGATGTGAGGCAGAGATATGTAGACTTCTCATTTCATATGTCAATAAGGCATCTGATCTATTGCTCATAATAGTTTGGTTAAATTACATTTTAAAAAGTCATAGGCTGTAATAAACCATGTCATCATTGAATCCAGTGTCCTTATCTGAACTGTTGCAGACAAACACGCGCTTGCCTTTAGCCGTAGCAGACGGCCTGTAACTACCTAAGATGAGCAAAATGTACACATGTGTGCAAAACATGTGCAGCAGAGGAACATTCACACATTTAGCTTTTCAAAGTCCTGGCCGTTCCTTTAGCACTAAAATGCCCTAAAGCCATGTGACCACTGTGACAAATATAAAAGCGGAAGATGTAAACTTACAGAAAGCTGCACTCTTTGGTATTAGTCATTATGATTCAGGGTAGATGTGAGTAAAGCTAATGAGGAGGAGAAAAAAAGGTGAAAGGACAACATGATTATTATGTACTTGAATGCATTCTAAATTGGAGAGAATTTTTTTGGTGCGTTTGGGGGAAAAAAAAGGCATAGAGTTAAAATTATTTGGCAGTTCACTCAGATAATGTGATTATTTATTTTAGAGACCGTACGGATGTCTGAAATTTTTTCATGGATGGGCAGTCAAAGGATTCACTCAAGGGAGATTTTTAAATATGCCTGATTCACTGTCTGATGTTAAATTGGGGTGACTAAGTCAAATGCTAAAGTTGAAATGACATTCAATATAAATGTCAGGACTGGAAATAAACATTTTTAGACTATTCACTGCACATCACTCAAAGATGTCTTTTCTGTCTGTCCTTAGCGGGAGTACTCTGAACTGGCCTTTGCACCATTGAGGTAAAACTGTTTTTTTTATATATCTCTCCCATCTTTTCCTCAGCTTACCATCCTCTTAGTTTTTGTGGGCAGTAGTGAAGTAAAATGCAGCTGAATTAGGCGGTTGTTACCCTGAGGCATCTGATGTTCCTTCTCATCCTGCTGCAGCTCAAGTCCATTTCCCCATCTATTCCTTATGCAATGTTGAGAAGTAGACCATGCAATATTGTTATTATATGTGACTGCCCAATAGTCCACCTAAGAGTGCCCAGTGGAGTAGGAGACACCTGAATAAAAACACCTGAATAATTCATGTATTTTGTAAATGAATCTTGAATATGACTTAGGGTGTCACACTTGCTTCAATTGTTCTTGCCGAGAGCTGCCTGCACTACCAAGGCATTGTGCAGCCACACAAGTAGGTCAGTGTAAAAAGAATTATGTACTTCTTAATTGACCCTGGTGGCTATAAAGCTTTAATTTCTTGTGTAAGTAGCAGTGGGTATTAGCTGGGGTTCTGTTTTATGAAATACAAAAAAATGGTACAGTAGGAAAATGATCTTCTCGCAGCCAAGCGTTAAAAAGAGGTCGCTAACAGCCACTCTGTACTTTTCTGCACCTACCTGTGATCAAACCTATAGAGTGCTTCTCAAATGTATCATGATGTCCTGTAAATGTGTTTTTAAAAAAAGTGGTGAGTCGGTTGTAAACACAACCTAACCGAGTAGTTTTAATGCAAGTGAAAACCAAATCAAAGTGACATTTGGTCAGGAAGCACTTACATAAAAGAAAGCTTCTGTCCCACATGGAGACACAAACCCCAGCCTCCAGGGTCAAAATCTGGAGCAAAATCGGGAACACCATCAACTCCATTTGTGGACTTTTGGTGAACTTTTGTCATAAACATATCTGTCAGTAGGATGTTTCATGCTACATCTTACATTGCAATATAAAGAGGGAACATCAGGAAGTGGCAAGATTCAACTGCCCTCATTTAAACCTGCCCTCATTTCATCTGAATGTGTAAACAGGTGAAAGACTTTGGCAGGATTGTGATAACTTACTAAACAGACACTAAGATCATTGGTCTCACTCCCTCTAATGCCAAGCTTTGTTGGTTGTATTTCCTCAGGGAAAGTGGGGGAGAAAAAAAAAACCGAAAACCACTTTAAAAGTCAGCAAGGAAGACAGAGAATGAGGAAAAGCCCCGAAGGCAAATGGCAGGAAACATCAGTGCCGTTAGACGGAGCTACTTTAGCTGTCATGCAAGAGTATGTGAATGCACCAGTGAGCGCACACAGTCAGCATCACTGAGCACACACAAATAGCCTGAGCGGTGGTGATGATGATGCTGAGCTGCTACTTATGTTGCAATTAGCTTTATTACATGTAAAGTGCTGCAGTGGTTTAAGTTTTATATGCTAAAAAAAACACAAGTTGAGCTTGATTGGCTATTAAAGGACCCCTCCAGGGGAAATAGCTTTGAATAAGCAGGCATGTATGTGAGGTTTGTATGAACCAATTGGTCATTTTGTGTCACAAATACATATTTATGTTTTTTATTATACTGTACTATAAATTCACTCCTGTATCATGGGCTGTTAGAAAAGCAGGCGACTTTAATGCCATGCGATCTGCTGTGTTTTTAGAAGTCGATCGACAAGTCAAACCAAGTGGCGTAAAGTCTCTAGAGATATTTGTCAGAACTGATTAGACCCAAGGAGGCATAAGCAGACACTCTAGAATAACACTTGGTGGCGTTGAATTGAGCCGTTGGCCTCAGTCTGTTTACTGGACAATGTGTTAGGACGGGGAGAATGAAGCGGAGAGCTCAAGTGGAGATGATGGCCGATTTATCTCACAAGTGCCTCTCTCATCATATTTTCTACTGGCTAAATCTTATTATGGGATTTGTTTGTGAGTTTTGTATTATTATCATGGCGGCGTGTTCGAGGCACGTCCGCATGTTTACATACAGCAACGAGGGGAGCGAGAGTGTGTTTTTTCTGTATCTGTGTGTGTTGCAGAGAAACACTATGGAGCCTTTTGTCACAGCTCATCACCCTGCAAGATCACACAATGCGATGTGACAGTGCACAGTGCAGCTCAGCAAGTGGCGCTGGGATTTTAATTGATGTTAAAACCACCAAGTACTTGAAGCGCTGATGGGTAATGTGTACTGAGGACAGGATCAGTGTGAAGCGAGGCCAACCCAAACAGAGAAAAAAGTGTATATAGATATTTTTTTCATACACAAAGTTCTTGGCTGTTCTGCACGGAGTGTGTGTGTCTAACAGGAAGATATGATTGACTGTTTAGGTTGATACAGCATTATAACGATACAGCATTTTAAAAACTGTGTGGGTGCATCTATGGATCTAAATATAAGCCTAAAATTCTATTGATGCATAATCACATCAGGTAAGTGTGATTGGTAAAAATCCACCTAATCTTTTATCACATTGTTTTTCTAGTCTTTAAACTTGTTTTTAAATCTGTGGATTTCATAAAAACAGATTTATTACTGTGCTGGCCTGCAGCCTAACTCTAGATTTAAAAGTGATGTTGTGCCCCGTGCTTGTAAGTAATGACGTTAAAAAAAAAAAGCCCTGCTGGTTAAAGAAGGAAATAGAAAACATGGACTCAGCGGGGCCTTAATTAGGACTGTTTTGATGCAAATAGTATACACTTGTGTGCTGACTTTGAGACGTAGGCTGTGTATTTATGTTGTAAGCCAAGTGCTTGTTCGACCAAGTGAGGGATAACGCATATCTCTCCACTTCACCCTTTCCAGTCTTGTTCCCTTGAGCTCCAAACTAGTTAAAGCCAAATCCTCTGCATATGACCTTCCTTAATCTTGTATTAGACCAAAGTGATCCTCTGTGCAGCTCAGTACATTGAGCTTATTACATGATGATAACTCTCTCACACTGAGTTAAATCATTTGGATAGAAAATACACAGGTGCAGCGGAGAAAATTAGCGTAGCTTTAGCTTAGCCTACCATAGCTTAGCCTGGCGGCTATTGAAAAAGGCACATTAAGGCTGACAACAAAGCTAATATTAGCTTAGCATTAACGTTAGCAAACAAGGGGGCTTAATCAGGCTGCTGGGCTGTCAGAACGTATAACCACATGCTTCCAAGGGTCCCTTTGGAGTTATAATCCAGGGTCTCGGCAGGCGATGACCTCATGGGCTGGACTGGTGCCTGTGGGAGGATTGGGGAAAGCGTGTGTTTCTAGCAGGCCACTCACTGAGGCGTTTGTGTGTGTGTACGTGTGTGTGTTCTTTATAGGTGATTGTTTTATTGAGAGAGAGAGAGAGATGCGACACGGAGAGACCACCGACACTGGCGAGTTGAACTTTGAAAACGTGTTCTGGAGTTCCAGCTGTTCTGTTTGGTCATTTTTGTGCTGTATCTCGTGGAGTTACAGTGTGTGTAGGCCCCAGGATATGAGAGCAATGATATTTCAATTGTCTTCATGCCACATTGCATTAACAGTCACCATTGTTTTTCCTCATGGCTACAAGATAATTGAAAAGGTTAACCTGTCAGTTTTACATTATGTTATTTGTCTTTCCTCAGACTAAAATAGTGGTTAAGGACATCTGTGACTACTAATATGGCACGCTCTATGACCAAAAGGCCATCTTGTACACTCAGAAATGATGACAGTGCTGCTATAAAGCCAGACCTTACTTGGGGGAGGGTTAGGCTGACCCTGTCCTGAAGCCAAAAAACTATTTAAATGTAGTTGAACTCTATCACTGAAAATGAAAAACAAAGATTACTGGGGACCACTGTTGCCTTTTCCCTTGACCCATCATTATCATAGGGGTTCCTATATTCTAAGCTGAGGGGCCTGTAGCCCAGTCAGACCACCCCATTACAAGATCCAAAAGAAGGCAGGCTTTGGGGTTAAAATAACTCCACGTCTTCACACAGAAAAGTGGAGATTGGAAATTAAAAGTCAGTTGACTGAATGCACAAACACACAGAGGCAGAGACGGTGAGTCCAGGGACTCTAGGGGCAGATTGCTCTGCTGTCAGTGTCGGGCTCTGTCAATGGCTCCAACCAGCCATGGACATTGTCAGCCAGAGACCGAGGACTCACTGGCTCCACTGAGCTTCACAGCAGAGGTGAACTGCTGGTGTCATACAGAAGGCCTTAAAGTTCAGGAGCTAAGACTCCTAATAAAATACACTGTACAGACAGAGCTTTGATGGTATGCAAACTAGTAACCACCCAGACAGCTGATTTTAGTTTGGTCTTAAAAAGACCTGTAGACATGTATGAAAGTTGATTGTCGTGAATTTATTGATGATTCAATAAATATTAAAGCATCAGTCTGCGGTGGAGGTCACCATCTTTAAAAGTGAACTAATTGTGTAAATGTTCATGCTTTGTCTCCTAAGTGGTGAACAGTTCATTGGCAGGCTTTGCTGAAGCGGACTCTCAGTTCAGGTTTAATTCTATTAAGCAAAAATGACATTACCTTACTATAAACATCACTCAAATGCTGTGATCTGTAAAATGTCTCCAGTCTTGCTTGAGATTTATGCAATGAAGTTTAGGAAACAAATTTCCTAAAGTCAATGTGTTGTCCTCTGAAGTGAAGGTGTGTATATGTACACTCCTGCCTTCTGGATGCGTGTGTGTCCATGCTCTCTCCATGAGAACCAGCCCTCTGGCCTTCCAGCTGAGTTCACAGATCCAAAGTCGAGTTAATCTGGTTTTACCTTTAGCCCCAAAAACAACACGGGGGTAATCCAGGAACAGCTGTAATCAACCATGAAACCACTGATGGCTGCATGCTAGCTGGGGTCAGAGAGCACAACAGGAAGAGACCCTGAGAGCACTCTGGGACATTGAACTAATAGTGGATGCAGTCTATGTTCTGTCATGTTGATGTAAGATGGATCTCCACAAGAGATTTTGTGGTTATTATATCATATATTTAGTGAAATATAAAATTTGATAGTGCACATAACGGATGCTTTGACTACAAATGTCCCCTCTGTGCTCTTCCATTGCATTCCCTGTGGTGTCATTGTACAAATTGCACAAATTGCAAGTGTGCTGAGTTGTTTTTGGCAACAGGTCAAGGAGTCTCTGGTTGATACTGTCTGTCTGAAGTGAAACAGTTTGGACCACTGTCAGTGAATCTCTGTGTCAACACACTCGGAACAATTATATAAGGAGGCTTGGGACGCCGAGAGGCAGAGAGAGATGAGAACAGGAGCAGGAGAAAGAGGGGACAGAGTACAAACAGATGAATAAATGAGTTAAGTGGAGGGAGGGGAATTTGTGCTTTCACCCCCACCCCTTCCTGTTGGACAGTTGAGTGTATGCTATAAGTGCTCCCCCCCTTCTCCTTTCGCTTCACTGCTCCTCCGCTCATCTCCCAATAGAAATTGCTCCGTGGCATTAAATATGTAAAATTAGCATTTTAAGTAGAACACATTTCTGTGTCGCGCCCCATTCTCCCCACTCCTCCCCTCTGCCTGCTGCCCAGCCCTGAGCACATCAGCCACACAAACTCATGCATGCATATGATATGCATTTGGTCATCTCCATGGTAACACTGGTGGGGGGGGGGGAGGGGAGGGGCTCAAAGACAGACGGATGAAAAGGTGTAGTCATTGAAAGTAGATCAGATTGTATTTATTTTTTATTTAGTGAGTTTATTCAGGGAGTAAGTCATACCAGCACTCTGTTAATGTGCAGAGCTGTGTACTATATATACACACACACACACTTTTCAACTCTGAACTGTACAGACTCAGGTGTGCTCTGATTTTTGCTCGCTGTTCTCTTTGTAAATGTTTTATTGTTATCTGCTGTTAAAAGTGTTTGAAGCTCCTTCGGGAGAGAGAAATATTTTGATAGAGTTCCTCCACTTTGCAGTATTTTTGGCCAAGATACCACACACTCAGAATGATCCATTAACTTTTGTCCTCACAATTCTGAGTTGAAACATCTATAAAATGAAATGGTAAATGGTGTCCATGGAGACAACTGGTATCTGGTACCTTGACACCCCGAGACCACCTCCTGTCCATGGCTTGTTGTACTGGTCAGTGATTGATGAAGATTCATTCAGAAGGTTGAAACAAGGCGTCTGGACTTGTAGGGTTTCTTGAAGATGTTTCGCTGCTTATCCAAGCAGCTTCATCAGTTATGACTGTTTGTTGGGGAAACATGGTTTATATGTGGTGGAGTGTGAAACTCACAGTAGCTTAAATGTCTCCATACTTACCTGCCTTGGTCTGAGTCTGAACAACTTATTCATATGTTTCAGTAGAACTTTTCTAAAAATACATTAATTAGGGGAAAAACAACTCAATTATGAGTGCAGTCAGTGTCCCATATGGAAAACTGATTTGAATGCAGTATTTATGCAGGTGACATGCTGCACTCACCACATGTGGATTTACTAATGCCTGAACTGGTACAGCATAGGACATCTAGGAACACTGGTTCATTATGTGAGGCATTACATATTTATTACAAATTAGGCATCCATTTTTCATAAGGCCATGAGCCAATGCATCAAGTCACTGTAAATTTTGTGTGACAGTTTAGTCG
The DNA here is from genome assembly GCF_900634625.1 of Parambassis ranga. Lineage (NCBI taxonomy): Eukaryota > Metazoa > Chordata > Actinopteri > Ambassidae > Parambassis > Parambassis ranga. The sequence goes on along the minus strand of NC_041022.1, from coordinate 793,041 downwards.
TTTCAGCAAAACTTCGGAGCGCTAAATTTAGTACAGAAGACAAACGATGTTATCGTCAGTTTAAGTTGTTTTCTTTTTAATGTTTTAGCAAGTTTAACAATCACAATCATAAACGGGAAGTTAATTCCATACAGCTTAGTGTGTGAAGGTCTGAAAGGACAAAGCTAAAGGAGAGTGAGTGGTGGGTGTGAAGTAATGCTGTGCTCCTTTGTGTATGTCCTACACACAACACATGTGTTTCTGTTTTATCCTGTGTGTGTGTGTGTGTGTGTGTGATGGCCTCCAGCTTAGCTCTGTGTCTCTGTGGGTCTGTATGGGAACCAGCCGCTGCAGACGAGATCATTACAGCCTCATTCATTAGAGTCATCCTTTAACTTCAGATCTGCCCTCTGTCCAGCTTAACACCACTCTTCTGCTGTCTCTCTCTCTCTCTCTCTCACACACACACACACACACGCCCTGCTGCTGTCATACTTGACAGCTTCTCCTTTTATATAGCGTGTGATTGTGTTGCAATTTTCCGTATTTCCTCTAAATGCGGTCATGCTTTTCCCAAAATCTCAAAACATACAGAAAGAAACCAACCCTCATTCCAACACACAAAAAACCTCCAAATAAACTTTGGCAGGCCTTTCCGTCCCAAGCGCCCACATAATCAATCATAACCAGGGCGTACAAATTCATCAGCTTGGATCCATTTTGCCGTAGTTAGAGATCAAAAGGTTGCCAGTTGACTATAGGAAGTCCAGGTACTAACCCAGACTAATTTATCTAACATGGGAGAGATTTAGCCCCCTGAGGAGATGGGGACATGGTTTTTCTCCATCACATTGAATATCCTCGATGGGGCTCGAGGGCACTTAGTCTTGCCGCAGCATATCCTGTACGCCGTTTAACATTCCATTGATCAGATTAATTGCAGTTGATTGTGTCCTGTGTGAGGAAGCCTGTGAAAGTACACATTTAAACTGAAATAATTTATAAGATGCACCGAATACAAAACAACACATCAAGAATGAGGTAGAATTCAAATGTGTAGATTTGAAATATTTTTATTAATCATCATGAATTTCTTTCATTTTGATTTCTTTGGGAAAAATGGTTGTCCACCTTTTCACTCTGTACCACGTCTTTGCCAAAAAATGAAACCATCTCACCCTCTTTACTCGGTTTTTCCTGCTAGTTAGCCAACCTCCTTGAAAAGCCCTTTATTGAGTTTGTCACTTTGTGGTTCTCTCAACTTTCTCCTTCCCTCACGCACACACACAAACACAAGCCTCTACATTTCTCTGCAATTATGAATAATTGTGACTGTTGAAATTTGTGTGAGCCTGGAATCCCCTGGTTCTCCTCACTGCTCCAGGAGCAGTCACCTCTGCCGCAGTGGTTTCAAGTGGGTGTGTTATGTTCTCCCTCGGTGCGCACACATTTCACACATTCAGTGAAAGGGCAACGTTCAGGAAGTAGCAGCGCTTTGAAGACAGCAATTCATGTTTCCAAGCGTGGAGCACTTATTGGAGGTCAGACTGAGGGTCTATTAGGACTCTCATATTCATTACCGTGGGTGAGAGGCGAGAGATCCAGGGAACAGCAATACCCCCTAGTTACCATAACCTCTGGACTCAGGATGTTTTTCTGTTGGTCTTTGGTTGTTAACTCCTAAGGCCTTGAAAGAGGATGCAGTGATTACAGGCTGCAGTTTTGGGTTATATATATCGTTCCTCCATTGCTCGGCTAGAGGCCAAATTGGAAGAGCTATTACTTTAAATATTCATCACTGTGGTATGTTTTCAGGTTGGGATTTCTGTATGAAACCAATAATGGAAGGAGGTTTGGTATCTCTGAAACAAAAGAAAGCCAGAGGCAGCGGCTAAGAACATTTGAGAGACGGTGGTGAAAATCATAGTGATTATTGTCCAGACATGGAGGAAAAGGCAATTTCAATTCATTGCCTGAGGATTAATGCCAGTGAGTATTTCCTCAGTCTGCTCCGTGTGATTGTGAATGTCTTCCAGCCTGTTCTAATATGTCATTATTATGCAGTAAAATATATCTCTGAGAGCCTTTTTTGTCTCTGTTACATGCTGGCGAACATGCCAAAACATACAACGCTCAATCTCACATGGCCACAGAAACTTAAATACATACAGCAGATCAAACGCACACACACCTCCCAAGCCCCATGTGGGACGACACTCTACACCACCGGCCCAAGCACATAATCTTACTGAGGCAGCATTGCCTCTAAAGCCTTGTCATGCACACTACCTGGAGTGTGTGTGTGTTAAGCAGAGACGTCAGTTTAGACTAAGGTGATCGGCCCGCTCCGTCTCTGCTCGGGCCCCGCGGGGGTATCCCAGTGTCCTGCTGTCCTGGTGTGGGAAAGCAAAGTGTTGGATGGGGTATCCCGTAGCGCCTGCCTGGCTCCTGGGCAGCAGACGGCTAAATCAGTCACAGATTGGATTATGAACTGTGAGTTATGAATACATCTTTCTTAGATTGCACACACAGGAAAACACAAGCAGTTGTGAATGTGCCAGAACTATTTATTATGACTCCTGTTACCATGTAGACATAACACGCACACAGGCACCCAGAGTTAGACTTTGTAAAAGCCCTTTCATTTCCTGAATTTTTTTATTTTACGTTCCAATATTTGTCTTTCTTTGACTTTCTTTCTCTCCTTTAAAATAAAATTCTCACCCCCACTCTTTACCGCCCTGCTTCCTTTTTTTTTCCATCTTTCTCCTCAACCCTCAGGTCATAGACTCAGTTTCAAAGTGTTGATCCTCATCTGAAATCTATTGCAATCAGTGCAGCGCTGGACATAAAATACAGGCCTGTGAGATCCGATATGTGTGTGTGTGTGTGCCTGTTTGCGTTCAGATGGCTTTTTGTTACAATTCCAGTCCAAAATAATCAATGGGACACCTGGTAGAGCGGTTGTGAAACATGTAAGACGATGCGTTTTCTTCACTTTCGTGTTGTTGCTTTTACTACGATGATGCTACAACGTTCTTTCATGTATTACAGCAGTGTTATCACACTGTTTCTGAGGAGTTTGATATTTGCCTTATTTTTTTATTTTAACTAAAATACTTCTAAAATTGCTCAGGAGAAATTTGCACAATAGTTTTTTTTATTAATAATATATTAATAATAGTTTTTTTTATTGTTCCCCTACTGCAGACCTGTGAAGCCTTAGTACAGTCATCTTCAGGACAGAATTGATTGCATTATTTTTATGTAGTGCGTCGCTGCATGCAAACTAAATTAACATCTTTTTATATCAGATTTTTATTCAAATGTGTGACATTACCATATAAATATGGCATTATACAAATGTAAATTAAACAGCACAATCAAAAAAAAGTACATTTGGAATTTTGTCGAAAAACTCAAAGAGATTAAAGTTAGAATAGAAGGAGCATTGTGAAGTGGATTAGTTTTCAGCAGGAGCCATTTTGACTGTCAACAACCTTGGTAAAAAGCCTGTTCTGTCATTATTAAGATTATAGCAAATTATACATATGTATTGTGTGTTTAGTGTGTTTTAATGTCGTTTAGCAGATGTGTATGGCTTCGTTTGTGTGTGTGTGTGTGTGACTTGTCTACAGGTCTGTGATCCCCCATGCAGGGTTTTGAGTATCCGTCCTGATCACCAGGAGCTGATAAGATGAGTGTAGTTGTTGTCTTTCATCGCTGTGGATGAAACATTCCTCTGTAATAGTTTGGATCAGCCACACAGGCTGTTAACACCGGCAAGATGAAGACACACAGAGTAACGTTAGCCCTGTGTCCATCGGCTGAAAATGTTTAAATAATACCATTTTTGTGTGAGGTGTCCAGCTGCATCTGTATTTTTAGAAATTAGAAAGCAAATCAAGAATTATTTGTTATCATTTACAGCAGTTTTAGATAATATTTGTTTTAAAGGCCAAAAACTGCTCTCTGGTGCAAGATTTATTAATAAGATATAAGATTTATTGCAAAAAAATATTTAAAAAAATAAAAAAAGCACTTTTGTCAACCATCATGCATATTTATAGTGTCTCATCCCTTGTCAAAGAGAATATTATTGAGCCTAAGACATGACAGTTTAATTTACCTGCAGGGTTGAGCTGGACCAGCAGGAGTTCTTTGTATGTGGTCACTCGGCCCGTGTACCAGCCAAGTTAGAAAAAAGCCAAACCAGTTGTCTACATTGTTAACAACATTTAATCAAAGCTCAATCAAAATGGCTACCTTTTTTTTTTTTCCTCTCCGTACCTAGCCGGAGGTAAAGTATGTCTGTCGGTGGGCGTCTTGTCTCTCTCTGCTGACAGACGACAAAAGAGAGGGCCCTGTATGTTCTTATCTTCATCTGACCCTCCTGTCAAATCAACTTGCACATGAAAGAGAGCGAGACCAGAAACACCCCTTTAACTAAACTGTGTGCGACTTTGTAGACTGTAGCTACCAAAAAATAGTCATAAAAAAGATGCCCACCATGTTTTTGTATCTGAGCTTTCGGATGTTTTACTGCAGGAATGTTTTAACTTTTTTAATTTCAGCAGATTCTTGAACTTACTCAACTGTTTTTTGAGCTTTGCTTTTTATTTCCAGCTAATTTACTTTAGCACAAACAATAAATGTGCTGGTTTGAGCGAGGATACTGTTTCCCATATGGGAACGGTCAGACTCTCAGCTCGGGTTCCCAGCCCATATGCTGACCACTCCAAGTATCAATCACTGCATCTAAATGACTTAAAAGAACCATATTGATTACCAATACAGCATCATAAATCAGGATGTGGACACACATTTTCTCTCTCTCTCTCTTCGCTTCCTCACCCACAAACACACATTGGCTCACGCAAACATGTACCACATGAAATCATGACAGTGAATCTGGAGTTTCACAGGACAGGGAGATGTAGATGAAGTCATTCTCAGCCAGCTTGTAACCTAATAGATGATTAGAGACAAAGGGAATCCACAGGGAAGTGTGTGATTTAACAAAAAATAAAGAAATACGACAGAAAGATGTTACACAATATTTATCAATTAAAATTCACAATGCAGTCTGGCTTCATCTGTGTGTTTTATTCAGTGTGAAAAGCTCTGTTCATTCCCATTCTGTAATGGGACACATGTTCCTGTGCTGCTTGGCCAGAGGGCATACACAGGAACTCAGCAGCAATAAGAGCATTTCAGCCTTTGAAATGTGTTTTATTCACTTATTTATTTATCCCCACAACACCATTGCAATATTGATTGCATCAAAAAGATGCTGCAGCATTTTTTAAAAGCTTTTTTAGTGATTCTTTGGAATCCAGATATTTAAGATGCTCTGTTTTCTCTTCTCGTGGCGTGTGTACTATGCATGTTAGTGGCGTTGTTTGCGTGCGTTTTGAGTTTAAATTTCTTGTTTTCTTCCTTTTTTTTAGCCTCTGGTTTGCTGTGTAAGTACAGGCAGCACACTTCTGAAACAACAAACACGACAAGCTCAGTGCAATAAAAGTATCCCATCTAATATTTATCAATAGAACTCTACCCAGACTCTGTGAAATGAGTTGTGTTCCACCACTCAATTTAGTGTGAAGATGGAGAGTGCTGCATACCGATGATATTTTTAGGCGGTCAAACTTGTTCAGTGTGCTCACTGTAAAATGGAAAAGCAAGTGGAGATTTTGCTTGTTCTGTTCTATAAGGAGATATTCTCACAACATGACCAAAGCCAGTCTTCTCTCAAACTAACGCCCCCATTGTGTTAAAGGCAGAATTTTCTAAAATGTGTCACAGTCAATGATATTCCTCACATAGACTGTATATACAGATGATGTGGCTTCACTTCCTCCCATTATACAAAAGTATTTCACTTACAGATGCTGCCAGCTTGAAGCCTGAGTCTGCTCAGTAGCTGTCGAGAAACAAAGCTGCACGGCCGCTGTTTAACTTAAACACCCACCCACGGCCCTCCCTCGTTTCACTGTCTGCTCACTGCAATGTTACGACCTCCTTTTTAGCCAATAACCACTAATTTAATACAAATAAAGGAACATTTGAACAGCAGGTACTTAAGGTTTTAGTTAGATCCATGTCCCTTTTGACTAACATGGTACTACAGCCAGCCATCTGTGGGCATTTGAGATGTTTTGGCGACCTGTTAACGTCTGTCCATATTTATATACAGTCTAGAGTGGTTGCTTCTCATCACCATGAAGGCATTTAGCAGTTACCTACAGTGACCAGACCAGTGACAAACCAGCCACTTAGTGTTAGTGTAAACTCTGAGCACCAACAAGTCCGGCCTGCCTTTCAGCTTTCACACCAAAATCTCTCTTCAAACTTCATGGTACTTGATGGTACCACAGGGCACCTTTGGATCTCTTGCAGACATCTCAATCTGAGCTGCCCCTTTGCCTGACACTTCATCTGTTTAATAGTCATTCACTCGCTCCTCGCCCTGTCAGTGGGGATGAGAGGATTTGGCGGCACTTTTCTTCAGGCGAGCAGCGCCAGCCTCATTAAAGTTGCATTGAGTTAAAATACACACACATGTACATGCTCTCACACACAGAAACACAGCAGCGTGTGTACACATGTATAAAGCCCCCTGGATGCATTGTGTTTTTGTGTCATGCAACATCTTTAATATCTATTGGCATTTGTGTAAAATTTAGCAATCTCTAATATGGTAGTCTTCCCTCTAATGTACCTTGAGCGGTCATATTTCTAACTTACAGACTGGTGAGTGTGTTAAACATCGTCTCTTTTGAACACTGCATCCATTTTTCCTGTTCCTGTCTCTTGGTTTTTCTCCATCTGGTCTCTTTACATCTGCTGTCAACCCCCTACTCTCTTCCTCTCTCTCTCTCTCTCTCTCTCGCCCCCTCTCTTTGGTTATCCAGTCCAGGTTATTGCTCTCCCATGTGGAAATGTGAGAGTCAGTCATTTTCTGGCTCTCTCAGTGCTCTGTGAGCCTTCCTTCTACAGACAGTTTAAGCGTACTCAGCATTGCTCATTGCATCTTTGAACCATGACTAGTTCTTGACTCTTGAGGCTGTAGAGTCGGAGGTTGTTTTTAAGAATGGTTATTAGGTTTTGATTTGCAGCATTTTCTTGGCATTATATTGAGCTAAGCCTGCTCTGGGGAAGAAAGAGGGAGTATTGCTGTAGTTTACAGAGATCCTTCAATCTTTATTTGGCCCTCTTCCTCAGCTGTGTTTCTGTCTCTTCTAACAATAGGTGAATATTGCACTCTGGCTTGACAGTAGGTTTGTATGCTTTGTTAAGTATGGAGTGATAAATGATTCATCTGGCTTTTCATAGGGAAACATCATGAATAGTTCAAAGACTTTTTATTGTCTACAATACCGAAGTTGACCGGGGGCGTGGGAGAGGGGATGTGTGAGAATGGGCCTGAGAGACCTGCTCCAGTGTTGTGAAAACACAGAAATACATCAGACTTGATGGTAGTAGATGTCACTGACAGGAGTACTGAAGAAGCCGACTTTAATCTGCTGTTATTGAATCTTTTTTTAATGTACAGTAGGAGGTGTTTTTAGGCTTTAGTAGCAGCAGCAGCCAAGTAGGAGCCTCAGAGTGTTCTAACCTTTGCTAATTAGCATTGAATGTAGCACAACACGTGGCATTATTATTATTTATTTGATTTAATGGTTCAAGATGTTACAAAAAATGAAAAAATGTGACTGCTGCTGGTGATAGAGGACAAGCTTTGGGGTTATGTGTGAAGTTTTGATGCAGTGAGATGGCGATCGCCATACCAAATGGAGTTTGTTCCAATAAGTGAGACTACCTCTGCCAATATGACCATGCATGTTGTTTTAGGCTTCGTCTGTGACTAGCATTTTCTGTCATTTGTTGTTCTGGCATGCCGGTGCTGAAGTAAGCCAGGTGAAAAGGGCATATGAAAAATTAGCTGTCGTTTATGAGTGCCATAAGCCCGCCAAAAAACAAGGTACATGATCAATCAATACATAATCAAGTCATTTTTTTTTATCCAAGGGAGCACCGTGTGATGCTTTTTGCTATTATACACATGATATAACCACAAGTAAGGCAACATGAACATAACCCAAAGCTCCCCAGCACAGTGACCAGAGTCATTAACCCAGATTTTGTTTGGCATCGAAAAGGTTGAGAAACATGAGAATAAATTTCAGATAATATTCATGCATATGTGAGCACGCATGTCTGTAAACACACATAAAAGTACACTCGGATTACACAGCCAGATAGTATGAAGACCTGTAGTCCATTCTTTGCTCCAATTTAAGCGTGTGATCTGAGCAGAGCAGACAAGCGAGAACAGCGTGCCCTAGAGTCATGTAAAATGCAAAGGAATATACTACTCTATTAAAACCTCCTGATAGCAGACTGGCTACACACAGACACACTTATAGGACACAGACTCTTGACTGTTTGCACAGAAGTGAAATGCTCTTGAACTTATTGTTTAATCTGCTGCATCATAACATCTAAACATCAGCACTCAGCAGTTCTTGATTATGAATGGAATTCATTTGTATTTTGCTGTCTCTCTGTTTGAATGCAGTGGTGGGAATATTAAAGCAGTGCTCTTTATAACACAGTCTGTTAATGAGATCTGAAGAAATGTACGGTTGTTTAATTTCAATTACCATAAATGCAAATCAGTTTCCTGGACCAGCAGGGAGCTGAAGCAGATTCAAAGCTGCGGTTTGTTAACCATCTTCCCAGCACCTCCTCATCTCAACTTGTCATCTGGTATCTCTTCCACAACACTTTTGAGTGCACTCCTAAGTGTACTTAACTCTAGTGAGTCCACATGTTCTTGTTACATTATTAAACCCTCCCAATAGACTATCAACTTTTTATTCTGCCTGCTGCTAGAAGTTGGCTTTTTCAAGTATACTCCAGCACTCATCTAAGCCCCTTAACCCCAGATGACACTTTAAAACACTTAAGTTTGAAACTGCCCTTCAAACACAGGACAAAATATTTACTTCCACGCAGGATTATTTTTCTGTCTGACAACAAAGAAGCTTTGTGCTTCTTAAGTAGCCAAAGTGCCGGCAGTAGTACCGCTCTTTAAAGAGAGATCTCAGATGGCGTGTTCCTTTATCATTGTGGGACGAGCTAGGAGACTCTTTTATGAGACATGCACATTATTATTGATAGACAATCTTAGTGCTGCAGGGCAAAAGTAGTTGATGTCCTCTTCCTTTCATCTCTTGTCTGTCTGCTTAATTGTGTGCAATGTACTGATGCACATTTCAGTTGGTTTGGCGAGCCAGAGGTTAACTACGGTTACTGTAGCTGGATTGAATCCGCAAATGGCCTCAATACCTGGTTATACCCTAACCCTACCTTACATAGTGATCTTATGCCTCCACATATGCATAAGATCACTAATCTTCCAGACCTTTGAATGTATACAAACAAACCGACACAAAACATCTCGAGGCTGATCACAGGTAACAATATAAAGGGGAAATAGTGAATCTCTGAGCTCTCTCGATCCCAGCGTGACTATTTTTGGACTCGTCTTGGCTTGTCTCTTCCAACTCCTCTTACTCCTTACAGCCGGCTCTCCTCCTCTCATGCTTCCCTAAAATGCTTGCTCACCCCGAGCCACTTGTTTATCAGTCTAATGTTTGTTCTTGTCAGGCACAATATGTTCTCTCTCTGCAGCAGTCTGCTCAGTTATTCTTCATCTGCCCCTGGGCTGTTCTTAGTCATCCAGTGTCCCCAGACACCTCTCTGCTGACCAATGGAGAGCTTTAACTATTTATGTCTGTTAGGTGTAGGCTTCAAACACGCAAATTAGGTAATGAGGGTGTGCGGAGTGCTTTAAGAAGAAAACCAAGTGTTAAGGAATTTTGTAAACACTGAATGGAGCAAGAGTCCATGAGGCATCACACACTAATTGTGAAGTAGCTATAAATACAAATATACAACATCATTAGTTCTTAAGTTTTCAATTGATGCTCAAAATATAGCAGAAACGTAACCTCAAAATCATTCTAAAGGGTATTTGCTGAAAGCATCTTTACAGAATCCCAGCTGAGGCGTCACAAATGGAACTTGCTTGGAAGCTTCCGGACCAAGAGGAATTTTCCTTTTTTTTCATTTCTGTTCACTTGGGATGAGATTTCGCACCATTAGGCCCCACACACCCCCATTCCCACCACCCTACCTCACACCACCCCTGGACCATAAATATTTCAACCTCTCAATCTATATTCATTATAAAACACATGCCCAATGCAATATGTGGTTGTGAGGACACAGGGCTTTTATTTATTCATCTTATTTATTTATATTTCTTTCCTGAGGGCGAGACGTTGGTTTCTATCCATCTGTGCTGATTGCCGGCTATTACAGAGCACTTAGAGCCTCCCCTGAACTGGCCAGAGGGGAGCACAAGCCTCCAGAGATCCGCCTGCTTCAGGGCTAAGAGGTGTGTTTGTTGTGTGTGTTTTCGTGGAGATGTAACAGTGATGGCAAATACAAATAATTTTAGTAATATAAAACAAACCACTATAGTATAACGGGGTGAATAAAGCATCCAGTTCCATATGAGGTCTTTGCTTACTATGTACATAAAACAGAATTTGTCATTGGCTACATTCACCCAGCCTCAGTCTTTTTCTTCTTTAGCTTCTGTTTTTGGAACACAAAGACATCTTCACGCTTTTGCTCACTTGATTCAGATGAGAAAGGTGCACTTCTTCATGTACAGGTGTGATGCAAATCAGGAAGTGCTGGTTCTGAAAAATAGCTCCATTATTAGAAGACGGATGCCATCACTCTTCCATCCTTCTTTGACCATCAACACATTCTTTCTACCTAGTTCTGTTGGTCTGTATATACTACCACTTCCTTTTCCTGTTAGGATGCGTTCTAATTTTAGTTTTGCTAATCAAGTACACAATAGTTATCTGCGTTTAGCACCCAGCTCTTTTTCTCTGCTCATTGTTTGACATATGTTTCTCTTTGAACTCTCCACACTACAGTGCTGCTGAATGTCTTGGCTCACTCTGCTGGAAGATCTGCCTGTCTGAGACACCAGTGGAGCTCAGGCTGCCATTTGTTCTGCCTTCTTATCAAAAATCCAGAGCTGAGCTTACATTTCATTTATTTCATTGCGTATCCGGTTAATGGATAAACAATACTTGGTTTCCTATTAGCCTTAGTAAAATGTATTTTTTTGTCTTAATTGAAAGTTAATGAAAAATCTGTGTTCATTGCTTCATCTTCAGCCTTCCATTTTTTGCCAGTGCTGCACTGTACCCTCCTGACCTTTTAAGATCTTTGTGGTGGTTGGTTGATCTTCAGGGACTTGGTTTTGCTGCAGCTGTTTATTCAGCAGCATAGAGTGAAACTGTAAATGGCAGCAGGCCAGTGTGTTTCTGGTCTCCTGGGACTTACTGTGTGTCATGTCACTACAAAGGCATGCTGGTCAGTCCTGCTACATGCTTAGCACATGTTTTGTTCTGCTTAGATGTGGATGATTGCATCCTGTAGTACAAGACCATCAAGGTGTGCACAGGAAGGTTTATCGAGCCTTTGTGTTGGAGGTGTGTGGCCATCTTTGTGTGTATTCCAATACTGTCATGCAAAAATGTGTTTCAAGTTGAAACACATTCTTTAGATGTTTGGTCAGGCTAACTCTTCAAAAAGTTGAAGCTGAGGCACAAGTGCTTCTTTAAACATGATCATGCTATAGGCACATTTGCATTTCCACCAAGGAATAGGCTCGAAAACAAAAGTTGGAGGGGTCTGGAATAGTCCAGCGAAAGCCCAGATTTGAATTCAATTACAATGTTGTCGGCAGATTTGAAACAAGCTGTGCATGCAAGAAAACCCTCAAAACTCTTGCAGTGGAAGGATTTTTTCTTTTGCATGAAAGAGTGATGAAACATTTCATTGAGTTGATGTCAGAGACTGCTGGACAATTATGCAAAACAAACATTTCTGCTAAAGGGGGCAATGTGAGCTTCACTGAACATGTATGTGTTGTGCAAATACATCTGTAGTCACCTTAGTAAAGACGATAAAATATTTGGATATTCCGGTTATGCAACAGTAGCAAACAATTTTATATTAAGACAGATGAAAACTCAAGAAGGTAGAATGGTATTATGCTGGGATCATAGATTTAGTTTTAAAAACAGTTGTGAATGTAAAAATATAAATCAGGGGAAACGCAATAAAAGCCACTTGAAATGTGTTGGGACATAAATCCCTGTGACCTGCAGTAACACCAGAACCTGATTCTTGAGTAAAGACATGAATACATGTAGGATTAAAGTATTTAAATGCAGACGAAGTTATACTGATTTGAAGATGAGAGTGGCATCTTAAATGAAGCAGGAAGGGGGAGTTAAAAGTTAGGACACTCTGCCAACTGTATCTGTTGTTAATGGACCTATATTGACTATCAGCATGAAACCACATTGAGTATTCCATGTCTGCACATAGTGCAGCTCATTCTCTGGTGTTATGGATAAGTGTTGACACCCCCCTGCCTTACTCAAACACGTCCCCTCAGACTGAGAGCATCCCTCCCAAACCTCCTGTCCTTTTCCTCCTTCCTTCTCCTCTTTCCTCCATCTTACCTATTGATTGGCCAATAATGTGTTTTCAGTGGTAGATTAATGGCACATTATGCTGACAAGGGTGTCTGAGGGGACAGGACATGAGGGAGCGTGTTAGAGATGATGCTCCTTTATTGATATGCCGTCTTACTTTGTGTAATTTTGAATTGGTGACGTTAAAAAAAAACAGGTTTTAATTGCAAAAAAATAACTTTGTTCCAAGTAATGAATAATAGAAAATGTTTGTGTCTATAAAATGTGACATTTTTATAATAAGATACAAACCCACTTAATTGAAGTATGCTAGGAGAGAAGCTCTGTCAGGTGCAAACACACATTGCGATGCCTGAAACTCCATGAATTTCTCATTATGCTGCAGAAAATACGCTCAAGCCTTGATTTTAAGTTTTTGTTTATGATTAAATACCAAACAGTTCTGTCCATAAATTCTCATGTGAAATTCTCACACTACAATGAATAAAATATTGATATGTTTTTGCATTGTTTCATGCAGAATGACAGGCAGCTCACCCAGAACCTCACCCTGTGTTTATGTCTGATGTTGATAAAAGTTCTCAGTCCTGCAGGTCATTGAGCTTCAAGCGAGGCGACTGGACTTGTAGAGCTTCTTGAAGAAGTTGTACTCAGATAAAGCTGCTCAGAGGAGAGCAAAATGTCTTCAGGAAACTTTACAAATCCAGTTGCCCTGCTAAAATTTAATGCCAACCTTAACCAGTTTTGTTTAACTGCATAAGCCCAGCCACAAGTGCATGTTTGCATACCGTATTTTCCTGAGATAAATATTCAGCCCTAGTGACAGAAACACTATATTTGTCCCTTTATAAAACATTATAATATCCTAATAAAGGCTCATGGTATGAATTACAAACCTTCAGACTCAAGCATAGATCTCCCATGGTTGCAAAGTGAAAGGTTGTATTTCAACCAAGTGTTTTTGTTGCCTCAGCCTTACTGTAAATCTGTGTAAATCTGATAATATTGCAGTGCAGCTAACCGAATGATGCAGGTCACAATTTCACAATATGAAGTCAAAACATATGAATGCAAGTTTTGGCCCAGTTCTGTAAAATTAATTTAAATGTATTTTTACACCTGCTGAGCTCACCTTCCAATTAATTTCAGAACGTCGTCCAGTTTGGTCTCATCATCTCCTATCTCCTATCTCACCTCCTTATCTCTGTATCACTTGCTTTTATCTGATTTCATCCCCGCTGGCATATTTCAATTTCCTCGAGCAATTTGCATTGTGGAGGCGGTGGGAGGGTGGTGGGGTCTAAGTAAGCAGATCAATAGGCCATCAAACAGTCCTTAAGTGTGACACATACACAGACCTTGTGTCTCAGGTTTCCTCCTCTAACTAATAGCCTTGTTGTTTACTTGACGATGTGCCTTCATGTCTTTTTGGTCTCAGGTTGCCCTGCAGTGGGACACCCGGGGAATCCATACAGTGCTGACAACCCCTAGAGTGCACACATTTACATTACACACATTGCTTTGACTCTTGTTTTAGAACAAGTCATTGTTGAAATGATGCATATCGACACCTGATTGTGACCTGTACTGTACATAACCCATTGGCCTGTGGAGCATCCATAGAAAATCACCCATGTGAAATCTTTTGGTCTTTTTAGTGCTTCTGTGTCACAGAAATATGTTCAGTGACGATCTCTCCCATCATTTTGGCCGTTGACCTTTGTCAGATGACAGGGAGAGGTCAGCAGAGGTTAAAGTATTGGGCAAGCTGGGAAAGGGGCCCCCACTTAGTCATGCAGAAAGGAGCTGCCAGAGAGTTTTACACAGCCACACACACACACACATACTTGGAGCTGCTCTCCACCCAACAGGAACAGCACTTCCTTGCTCTTGACCAACCAGACCTCATCTATAGAGAGGCACAGACCCATGGAGAAACACAAACGTGATCGTAGTTTTTCCAACACAAACACACTCTCATCAACTGGTCCTGAGCACTCTACTTCTCTCTCCCTCTGTTACACACTCTCCTCCTCAGTCCCTCTCATTCAGTCATAATCGCACAGTCGGGCTTCATTGCACAGATTACTGTGATGAGCTATGACAAGGCAAGAGGCGAGAGGGAAGCTTGGTAAGAATGGGAGTGGAGGATGGAGTGACAAAATGAAAAGAGCACAGTGGTTGAAGCAATTAGCACTTCTTACTGCAGCCTTTGAGGTAAATTAGTACAGTTATGCACTACGTGAAGCACAATAAATGGATAATAAAATAAAATATACACATAGGTGTTTACAAGATTGTTGATCTCCTCTGACTAATATGTTAATAATACACAATCAGACCGTACCTCATTTCTTGAATGTCTGCCGTCATGTCTGAAAAGGTTGCCGCTGGGGATTGTGGGTACTGAGCAGCGGTGCGACTCTCTAGCAGCTCTGAAACACGAGACAGCCTGCCGGACATAACAGGCCTCTTTTCTTCGGCGACTACACACACACATAATGATGGCACTGGATGCCTGTGAGATTTTTTTTGTATTTTTTGACACAGGATCAATAATGAACACACAGTGTCCGGGCTTCTGTCTGTTCATGTTTAAAATTATGTTCCTTTAGTTGCATTTTATTTTAAATGTCAGGTGCACCGCAGGGGGTCAAAAGGCAGGACTGTTGGGGTCACCTGACTCTGAGTCAATGTAGGAAGTGCATTTTTTGGAGTGGGAGGAAAACTGGGAGTTTTGGTTCAAAGTGCCTGTTGAGGGCACATGGAAGCTGAGACTCCGCAGGCATCAGTGAGATGTTCCACATCACAGCTTTACACAGTGGAGTTCTGTCAGTGGTTTGAGTCCAGTGAGTCCAAACACCATAGAACATGTTATGAAATATTTTAATGTTTTTCCTTTTAGAGTCCTGTCATAACGTTTAGAAATAAAAGCCTTTAAGATGCATGTTATATCAGCAATGACATAAAAATATTGAGACTGATCTGAGCGATAATGGACTTGAACAGATTACATATTCATATCTTATTGCTGGTTACTTTCCTCTTTTATTCCTCCTCTCCCCTGACTAAATTATACATAACTTTACACAAAACATCTGATGTGACAGCTAAGACATTATCAAAGAAACAGGAAAACTAGAGAGCAGATGGCTCTATTTTCAGTTTTTGAGGTTTACTGTGCTGCATTAATTCATGTATCAAAGCATAATCCCAAATACTGTAATGGTAATGTGACTGACTCGCTCGTAAGGAATGAGCCTTGGCTTGCCTTCACCGGAGTGGTTGCACAGCTTTGCATACAAGTCAAATTATACTGAGGCTATATTAGCTATGACAGAAGAGTGAACACTGTATGGAAGCAGAGTTTTAGGGACAGTTTCTAACATCAGGAAGGGTAAAGTCCTTAGTCAGCCTCATTAACCACAAGGTTTCCTTTAGTTTCTCAGCTAGGTAGAAAATTCATCTCATGGGTCTGTTCATACTAGTCCTCATGCAGGTCATGAGGTGGTCCTTTTGGAAGTTTTACAATAGAAGTTAAACAGTATTAATTTACCAACATGTACTTTATGTTTTCAAATATAGAATGGAAATGTAATTTTTTTTAAAATATACTGATTTTATTATGCAGTATGTAGCATCTCACAGTAGGGCTCCTGATGATTTGTCTCGTAGAAATTATTTTTTTTAAGCTTTGCAGAACTTATGCATATTTTATACCAATTGTATAAACTGTGTGTTTGTACTTGAAGAAACCGAAACCACGAAAAAAAAATGATCCTACAAGTAGATTTACCCTGTTACATTAGCAAGCACTGCCATTTAAGAGTTTACATGTTAGGGTTCTTCTGCTTTAACTATTAACTAACTACAAACAAAGTCCATGTAGAACTTTTTTGCTAAAAATACAAATGTGTAATCTGACTACAAAGGTTTATAGTGTTATGTCATAATAAACCTGGAACACAAAGCTGTCCTTATAGTGAAACAATTCGGTAAAATAGTTCTTGAATGAAGATATTTAATTACAGTTTCAGTAAAAGGTGTAAAGAGCCTATAGGCAAACGTGGAATAAAGTAAAAATAGTAAGATACTCAGAAAAAAACACATGCGTAAAACTGAATAAACTGTTAATTACATTCATTTAAATACATAGATAATTTCATTAATTCAAAATTCATTATGATACAGGAAATGCATGCAAATAATTAGGCTATAGTAATTTCTTTGGTGGCGTAGGCTGCTGGAAATGCTGTTAATAATAATAATAATAATAATAATAATGTAAACAATATAAATCTGAAGATGTTTTAGGCCTCTGTCGGGCTATCATTAGCGCCTGCTATTCACTATAAACAGTTATGTGTAGCAATAGGTTCAGTGTCAGGCCTATACAAAACCCATACCTTGACTAAAAAATAAATAATACCTAATCCGTGTATGTCTGTGTGATATGTACCCGCTCCTCTGGCCTGGTACTTGCAGTCGTCATACGGAGTTAAGGCCGCAGGACCGACCCCACCGTCTAAACACCTTAAATGCTTCAAACTTGGCAACAGACCACCAGAAAGTGTCCCTTTCACGCGTGTAGTTATGAAAACCATCATACGTCCCCATCATACAGGCTGAAGTACTTGCTGGCGTTTGAGAAGCAGAGGTAAGGCGTGCTACTCCCCGGGTACACCACGGGCAGGGGCATGGGGAGCAGGCATCTCCCCAGCAGGTTGCTCTCTTTGTACAAAGCCGGGAGCTGCCCCACCACCACAGGCTTTCCAGTCTCGGGGAAATCGCTTACTGGTCCGTCGATTTCAGTCGAGATTTGTCGTTTCAATTTATTCCTACGGTTCTGAAACCATATTTTCACCTGGGTCTCCGTGAGCTGCAGGGAGCTGGCGAGGCAAGCGCGCTCCGCGCTGCTCAGATACCGTTTCATGTCGAAGGTAGACTCCAACTGGAAAATCTGTCTCTTGGAAAAAATAGTGCGTGTTTTCTTTTTCGTTATCATTTTACTCTTTTTGGCCGGGCTTCCTCCTTTATGGGGGTCCGTAGCTGCGGTGGTGGAGCTGCTGTCGTCGCAACTGCTGTCCCCACTCTCGAAGCGCGTCTCCGCCGCCTTCCTCTGGTTTCCGCGGCTGATGATGACTGATTCCGTCGCTCCGCTGCAGTCTGTGATCAACTCTAAAAAACACACACTTCGTTAACCCTGGTTCGAAATGATGTCGTGCTTTGACCTAAAACTGTGACATCATCGTGTGTAATTTGTGCGTAATGGTAACACAACGCAGCGCTATTATCACCAAAACCTTCTTACCACTTTCGTTAAGCCTGGCGCCCGGGTCGTGTCTCTGCTGGGTTCCTTTCTCCTCGTGGTGGTTCTGAAAACCAGTTTTACGCATCGCTGTGGCCAAATCATCCTGCAGTCCGGAGGAGTGACAGCTGTCACAGTCTCTCCCGCTTGTCTTGAGGTTGAGGATGTTGTCAATAGTGAATTTCAGAGAGGCGGTGGGACGACATGGAGCTTCTACTTTGTTCATATTCCCCAATGCGTTGGTCTTCTAGTGTTTACTTCCTCGTCTCTACTCGCCCTCAAACTCTGAAGCCGGGACGCTGAATCTCACCACTCACCTCTCAACACTCCTCGCACCATAGCAGCAGCCACTGAGCAGACACTGCTGAGCAGCCTGTGCTGTGCCTGCCTGCTACTACACACCGGATGGAGCACTTTGTCCTCGCTGATTGGTCCGAGGGAATGTGGAGTGCGGACCAATAACAGCGGAGGAAAAGGAGGAGACGGGGGAGGGTTGGAGGGTGTTGTGGTGCCCTCCCTCTCCCCTCATACGTCTGCGGGACAGAAAAGCGATGTCCAGAGTTTCAGAGCGGTCCCCGAGGATAATAAAAGAATGATTTAATTTCAGTGTCATTTCACACTGTAAACAATATGTGGAGTGTGACACCGTGCGTAATTGATGTGGTTTTTATTCTGTTTTTCTTGCACAGCGAAGTTACAGTATGCTGAATTCGACTCGGATTTCGGAGCTCCGAACATAAAGTTGTTTTCAGCAGAGTGGCTTACTGTTGTTGGGATTGGAGTATGTGTGTAAATGTGAAACCTTTGTATTTTTTTTGCCATTTTATAGGGACCGTAAAAAAAAGAAAACACAGGGAAACGACAGCTGCCTAAATAACCAAGAAATATAAGTGTCTTTATACCATGTTGCAGTTTGTTCTCCATAGTACAGTGCATGTACCTGCGTTTTTTATATTTTAAAGTTGCAAAATCTTAATAAAAAAGGTCAAAGCTGTTTATGCAAGTTTGTATAAATTACACTTTATAATTGTATCTTACATTTTAGATATTTACGTTTTCTTGGTTTGAAATATATCCTATCGATATACATAAGGTTTTAAATTATGGTTTTCATAAGGTTATCCCGAAATGTGCAAAAACACAACATTCTAACAAACTGCCATTTGTTTCTATAGCTGCCATCAAACTGCTTTAAAAATGCACTCAAAAGATTACAAGCCTATCTGAAAATAAAACTTTAAATAACGAACTTTTAAATAAATAAAGTTTAAATTGAGCATTTCCGGTAAACACACACACTCACGCATCATGTGAATAATCAACAAATAACCGTTTTGTGCTTGATTCATTTATTTATTTTGCTATTATGTGAAAAAGTGACAAAGTTGGAAATAACTCAGTGACTTTAAATATAAAAGTTTGCAAAAATATGTGTGTATTCAAACATACAGTACACAAACAGCTCGGCCTTAATTACTCTTGGCCTTGCCATGCTTGACGGGTATTATAGTTTATACTGTGTCAAGAGCACTACTCTTGTCGAGACTTCTGAACAGAAATATAAAGATAATTCATTACTTTGTTATAATCATGGACTTTGCGGCTCGTATCTTTGGATGCAGGCAGCATTTTTCTGCGGTATGGTGGGTTATTGCACAGTTGATATAAGCAGGTTGTATATTCATGTCAGTAACAGGCTCATTTATCAGTCTTGGAACAGTGTTCACACCAGGCCGGTCATTTGCGATCTTAACATGCTCATAGAGTGAGCAAATGATGACAGAGGGTAGTTGATGGAGCTGGAGAAGCCCGCTACAGGTGGGGAAACTGGATGTCCGTTTAAGTTGAAGCTCAGTGCTGCAGTCGGTGTGGGTCCCTCGTGATACAGGATGGGGACCCTGACAATCCGCTGGGTCGAGTTGGGAATATGTGCAGCCTCCAGATCCGCCGCCAGCTGTCTTTTCCACTTATTCCTCCGGTTCTGAAACCAGATTTTAACCTGAGTCTCTGTCAGGTGCAGAGACGCTGCCAACCCTGCTCTCTCAGAGCTGCTCAGATACCGCTTCACATCAAAAGTGGACTCCAGCTGAAACACCTGACTGCGGCTGAACACGGTCCGGGTCTTCTTCTTCCTGGTGGCGCTGTGGTCAGATGATGCGTCTTGCTCTGACCGTGCGTCATAGGCGTTCTGTACGTCCTCGTTGTCATCTGTGAGGTTACTGTCGCCCGTTTTTCTGTCGGTTTCGTCGCTGCCCTCTGTTCCTGGCTCAGACACGGCGGGTGAGCCCCTGTCACTGGTTGACATTGAGCAGCAGGGATCCTCTGAACCTGTATGGTCCCTTGGACCTTAAAGGCAGGAAAAACAATAGATAAATATTAATTCTCTGCTTCCCGCAGTAGCCTAAAATAATCCACTGCAGGACGCAGGGAATGTGTTAGGTTCTTTTTCTTTCTTTCTTTAAATAAGCTGCTGTTAGGTTGGGACGTGAATAGGCGAAGAGAGGGATTGCATAACACCATCAAATGAGGCTGCTGCTTCTTACCCGACAAGAGTCAAATAGAAAACACTGCTGTGGTGTACTGGTGTGTGAGCTTTAACCGGGCACCTCCACCACATATGACTAAGGAGACGCTGACATTAGAAGTGTACAAGTGTACAAAAGTTTCTGACTGCTCATCCAAAAGGGAGGGGCACTGTGTGTTGACTTGACTCCGTGTGAGAGTGCCACAGATGGCACTGTATGTGCGTAAAAGCGTCATGTTCACGTCCTGTGTTACCTCGGTTCTGTTTTGGTTTGTATTCTGAGCCTTTTATGCGTAATCCCCAATGTACATGATCTTTAAGCCGTGTTCATGAAATATTCTCTGGAAGAGGATGGATTTCGCGGACGGTACTCAGACATGTGTTTTACAGCTTGATGCAGCTTCTGTTACATAAAACATTTGCCAATTGTTAAAGCGCATTACAATTCAAGCGAACGTCGGACTTTCAAGTTTGAGAAGCTCGGTAAACTTACAAGAGGGAGAGCTGGACATCCTCGAGTCACCCTCTGAGGTTGTTGGTTTTATTTAAATAACAAACAATCATAGACATAGCTGCGTTCTGTAATAATTCAGAAACAACCGAACGAGCCGCAGGGAATGGTAATCCAAAATCTAATCCAAGATCTAACATACACAGGACGCAATATTCATCCACTGCAGAGCTGCTTTTACTTGAATGTTTACTTATTAGATGCCATTTAAAACAGGGTAAACGCATTTTGCCACTGCTCCATATAACTGTTGGGGCACTGGCAGAGTATCGACGCATGCTACACGGGCTGAAGCGTCTTGCACCTCAGAGTAATAACGCGTAAAAGCTCCTCTGTACTCACTCTGTGGTGTTTCCAAAGTTCTGCCACGGCAGCACTGCAACGGCGAGTCTCTGTATGAAGACCCGGCCGTGGAGCTGGAGCCACAGGGCACCGGAGCGCTCGTGTCCAAGTGGTGTGAGTTTATGCACATTTCCGTGGAGACCGTGTCTGCGCCAGTGTCCCCTCCACTGCTGTCCGGCATTGATTTGTGCGCATCCCGTCCCTTACCCAGGAGATTCTCGATAAAAAACGAGGACGCCCTCGAGGAGGTGGGAGTCCGATTGTCCGCTAGCTTCTCCTGCATGTTTTCCTGATGTCACTGTGCTACTGCGCGAAAAAGACAGCACATTCACTCTTTGTCCTGCGTTAGTTCGATCCAAAGTCCAAACAGTCATTTCAGGCGATGCTGCTTTTGAGCTGTGGTCGGAC
Source organism: Parambassis ranga (assembly GCF_900634625.1). Lineage (NCBI taxonomy): Eukaryota > Metazoa > Chordata > Actinopteri > Ambassidae > Parambassis > Parambassis ranga. Next base: position 771,367 of record NC_041022.1, on the reverse strand, counting down.
TGTAGGAGTCATGGCCGAGACGGGGGATCCTCGGTGCCAGCGGGAGAGAGGAGGGAGACGGAGAGGTGGAAGCAGCAGTACAGTGAGACGTCAAGTCAAACGATTAATGAGCCGAGGGCATCCAGCGATTGGACGAGCACAATAGCAAATGGGGTTTTCCAAGGAAAAGAGAATTACCGTCTCATGCGTCAGCCGCCGCCGCCGCCGCTGCTGCTGCTGCTGCGCGCCAGTGTGTGTGTGTGTGTGTGTGTGTGTTCACGTGCAGGCCCATCCCCTCGAGGCCACGCAAACACGAGAAAACCTCTGTTAATGGTACAGGGCTCTTTATTTGGGTCAATTAGCGTGCAAATCAAAATCCAAAGATCCGCCAGGGCAGAGGATGACAGCATGAGCCTGTCACATGTATGAGTGAGCCTTGGTAGCAGTGGTGCTCTATATCCTTTTAGCAAAAAAATAAAAATAAATAAAAAGGTTGTTGGTATTATAAAAATAAATGAAGAGGCCTGTAAGGCCCATTTGGATACATTTGGAAAAGGGTTCGATGGCTCAAAACGTGCAACGTTCACATGTATGTCACTCTAAATACAATATAATACAAACCCGAAACAATCTTGTGCTTCGTCTACTTATCATTTTTAAACGTACGTGCTCACTGAACCATGCGAAATGGCCACTAAGCCTTGGAATTGGCTGCTGTCAAAGGTTATCCAAACTTTGCGTAATGGCTCAAACCTTTTAATAAGCCCTGTCTTCTATAGATACATGCGCTTCTTGATTCAATTAGGCCAAACCATACGTATCCTCCTTTATGTTAATGCGTGTGTATTTGCCTCTATAAACGGAAGCTTCTTCGATTTTATGCTTGATGCAGGGATTTAAGTCTAAGGCTAAATTAGTATTTGTTTTGAGCGTCATGCTCTGATTCGCCGGGAAATTCCACTCAAGGCATCATCATTTATTTCCTATAGGTCGCTCTCCCAGCTCATGTGTGAATTCTCTTCATGCAGGTATCACTGTACAAACCCTTCACTGGAAGTTTCTATACGTTTCCTCTAAGTATTCACTTTGCAGGTTAAGATAAGCTTATCGCTATTAGATCATCCCCAACATTTAAATGAGTGCTGACGGCCGTCTTTACCCTTTTCGTGGAAATGGCAAGACATTTGAGCTTTTATTTCCCTCAATGGAGTCAGCGGCGCTGACCTTTAACTCCAGCCCGATTCTCTCTCACTCTCTCTCTGTGTCTCTCCCCCCCAAGGCTAGGCTTACCCTTTGACAGAGGATCAGCGGTAATGCTGCTCTTCAGCCCAACACTCAGCGCAGACAACAGTAACATGACCCCTGTGCTGAAGAGCTGAGTCTTGCACCTGTCTTATAATATTGAGCTCAATAAAAAGAGCTAATAATCAGTTTAGGGTTGTTGTCTTCCCCATGGGGCCTGCATTAACTTCCTGTTGATTGTCTGACACCCAGCAAAGGAGTTCATAGTTTATTTACATTTTTCTTTTCATTTCTGAAACAAAAACAATGAATATAGATGGGTCAAGTAAGTTCAGCATTACAAAACACACAGAGTCATATGTTGAATGATTCATTTTTAAATAAGCAGTGTTTGTTTAGATGGTGTTTTGTGCTATATAAGAGTTTTCTCCTGCGTCTTGTACCACATCACTGTGAAGGCCTTTATATAAAAGCTTCTCATTCAGGTATATAAACAGTGTGTCAGCAGCCATAAGTTGTGAATTCTTGATGGAAAGTGGGCAACTCTCATGACTGTTATGTCATCCGATCACTCGTCACCATCATGTTTACATGAATTCACATTCATTTTCACCTCTTCCAATATAAACCTTATGCAGGCACATTTTTTTATGCAGCACTTTGATGGTGTTTCTATAAAAAATGATGTGTCTGTGTGTGTGTCAAAGCCCGCATTAGATCGAGTTTCTCTGTGTACACCACACCGTCTGAACGATGTGGCACCACAGCTCGCACCCCTGCTCTGGGGCCCGACAGCAGACCTCTAGGCCCCTCTGTCTAACTTCTCGCTCTCTCTCACTCTCATCTCTCCTTTCTTTCTCTCTCTCATCATCTTCTGATCTTTATCCGACCTGGCGTGCCCTTTGCTTCATAAGGCATAGCCGGGCCTACTCCATGGCCACTACCCCCCCTCCCACTCCACCGCAACTCTGAAATGCAGTTTTACCACAAAATCATATCATCAGCATGTGCTCCGAGAGACAGCTGCATCAAATTGAGCATGTTTCTCCAGTTGGCGGCTGTGAGTGTTTTCCAGCCTTCGGTGCTGCCAGGGCTGCAAGCGGTGAAGCGCTGTTACAGTTTGTGTTATTATTATCCAAGAGAACACACGTCCAGTCTTCTGTGAGATGGCACTGAGGCTAAATTGGGTGGTGGTGTTTAAAAAAGGCAATTGACTGTGCAAAACATACATCATATGGTCTGTAAATATTACACAAGAGCAGTCAAAACTTTGTCCTGTCATTTCTTTTGGCCCGTGTACTTCTATTTTTACTCATCAGAGATCTATATATACATATTTATTATTAACCAGATATATTTGCTCAGCCGTCGCCTGTTTTCTATTCAAAATTACAGGTCTGACTTTGTAACAGCTATCAGTCCTTCAAGTGTGATTTTAATGGCTCTGCAGTCTACCGCTCTCAATAGAGGGTCAATGTAAATGGAGACAGTTTGACCTAGTTCATTTATATTGGAGGCCGTGGGACAGCCAGGCAGAGACGGCACAGCATGTGCAGTATCTGCTTTGGGGCATTTCACAGCTCTGTTACATTGTGATGCCTTTATAGTGACTCGGTGAAGTATAGTGACCTCATCTGACTTTAGTTTAAGTTGATGTGTGTATAAACATGAAAACACTCCATTAAAGCATATTTATTTTGTATTTTTTTTAGGGAAGGAATTGTAGCACAAAGTTTATCAAACCGAGTCCCTGAGAGTTTTGCCATTCGTACAGATGTTTTCTTTGGATTGTGTGGGGCCCTCCAATGGTAAAGAGAGTGCAATGCACCTTTGGGACAGACATACAGTACATTAACATGTCATGCATCATCAGAACAGGGATCGCAACAACTGCATCGCTGCTTTCTAATTTGAAAGGTACTATAAAAAGGTGCCTGCACGATGGATGTGTCACAATGTTAGATGCCAAGTTAGCACTAATTTAGAAGGATGATTTATTTCCCTTTTACCACAATAAAGTAAATTCTGCCCCTTCGAAATATTTAACACCTTAGCCTATTTGACATTAAAGACTCCTTTTCCTCTCTTCTGCCCGCTTACAGTCTTACCAGACCCCTTACACTCTTCACTCCCATTCCAACACAATCCCATTGCATACCTACTTTCCCTAACTGGCAATCCAGCTAAGCCCGGCTGTGCTAGCTCTGGCATTAATAATTAACTGTACATAATAAGTTGATGCTGCAGAGTTTGTTCTCATTGATATTAGCCGAGGTGAGCATTCTTGGCCAGACTGTGTGACGCCAGCAGACCAGCATAAAGTGGGCTTTAATTGCCCATAATCTCTGTCGTTCTCTTGCCTCTCAGTGCAAGTCAACAGCCTATAGGCTCTGAATGCCAGACCTTAGCGAGGCAGTTTTAGCTCCATATCAGCATGCTTGGAAGAGATTTTCAACTCAAAGGACTTTAAATGATTTTGAGATTTTTACACCCACTCTCATTGTACTGGAATTTGAAGTCAGCACATTGTATCCAGAAGCAGAACAACAAGAGATTTTTACTCACTGGGCGCATTGTTTTCCTTCTTAAGATAAACCTTATTAGTTTTTTTTACATCAAAAGAAGAAGCTTTTTTTCTACTTCCATTGAGAAATGTTTGCAGTTTTTTCACATCTGTGCGTGTTTCTCTCTTTCATGATTAAGACTGCAGTTAAAGCCTGCTGTAACCCCGTTTCTTGATCATTCTACCTCATGCATTTGTGTCAATGGGCCACTCCTAAAAAAACACAGTTTGTTTTATATAATAAGACCATAATCATGTTGTATTACTGTATTATGTTGTATAAGTGTTGATGATGTGTTTTAAGACGTTGTTATCTCAAGTCAAACAGGCCTCTTATTTTACAAAGAGAAGGGTTCACAGCATAAGAACATCACATTCAGTCGTATCCAAATGTTTTATAGGAGGGAAATTTGAATATTTCTGATTTGTGTTATAAGGAATTTATTCTTCTGCTTTTGCAGCGTCGCACCAAACTGATCCACATCATTTCTAACACTGGAAGGTCACAGACAAATGGATCTACCCATAAAACCTGGTAATAAACATAAAGGGCTACTTTTATGAATCATAACACAAAAAATGGGATTAATTTTTCTGATGTTTTTCTGTCAATATTAGACTTAGATTTGAATATTTATTATAAAATGTAGTTATATATTTTGTTTAAATATGTTTCTAAAAAATCACTCAAATGTGGTTAATCTTCAGAATGAATCAGGCAAGTTTAACTCACATCTCCCGTTAAACCTCGAGACCACCTCTACCAATTTGTCGACTTGTAAGGCCTTATGTGTCTGGAGGATTTCTAACGGGAATGTCCGTTTGTTTAACCTCTTCACGGTACGTTAACCCCTGTCAGGACGGGCTTGTCAGCGCAGTACAAAGGGGCTGAAAAGCGGGGACCTTTTCTCCTCGGCCGCCCCTCTGCTCCAATCCAAGCCTGCTGGAGAAAAGTCCTTGAAAGTCCCTGGTCCTTGAAAAGAATAAGTGAGAAGCGTCGAGTACAGGAACATGTCAGAAAGTCAGGTGGGTCAATAGAGTAAACGACAAATACGAAGATACACAGGTTAAACATCCAAAGGTCAGAGAAAATTTAAAGTTACCAGTAACTGTTTTGTATGAATGCCTCAAAGTGTGCGCGGTTACTTCAAGTTTATAATACAGTGCGTAAAATCCCCTCACTGGAGAACACGAACTCTCTGGCGATGGATTTGAGATGGACACATCAGTGCCCTCAAAGGTGTAATATTTCTTCATGATTTCTTACCATAGTTGGAAACACGTGGCTTGGGGACTTGCTGACCTCTTGTAATAAGCTTATGGCAAAATAGATCCATGTGCGTAAGAAGCCAAGAACCTGCGCCGCGTTCAATAACGAAGCGGAACCGGGCTTTGGGCATGTGGCCTCTTTTTGAACCAGACTATTAAAATGTGTTCATTCACAGAATTTGGCGCAAAAACAAATTCTTCAGTGGTGAAATGAATAAAGGGAAATTAAACTTTGACCTTCAACGACCAACATCTTCGTAATTTAGAGTTTCTGATGTTAAAAGTTCTGTTAATTATTTAATTAAAAACTATAGGGACGCACACACGCGCTTGTTAAAGGTGTCAGGCTTTTTTAAAAAAAAAAAACAAAAAAAACCCAGTGGTTTAAAATGATGTGGTGTTGACCAGAGTCGGTGTAATGCCGCAGTGTTTGGTGTTTTGCCCCTCTTTGAACGGGCTTCATTCACCAAGCTATCACGTTGCGGTTTTAAAGTAATCCGCATAATAAAACAACAAACTAACGCACACAAACATAACAATAACCTCTTGTTAGTCAATAATCACTTTGACAGATTAGCCCCACATTCGATTGACCACAGTTACAAATCTCATTATATTTGCACCATAACAATAATAAAATATAATCCTTCAAAGAAAATCATGAGTTGAATCCAGTTTGTGCAGTTTGTGCATTCCAGCCTAATATTAATAATCACGACATTAATAAAATTACTAATAAAGTGCTATTATTAACCATTGACCTCCCACTCCATGCTCAGATGAGCTCCTATCACATTAAACGATCGCGTGAGAAAGAAGAGGAGGGCACGCGGGTATAAGCGGTGACGAGGTCGAGCGCGCGACCTTCAGGCCCCACTCGAGCTCAGTGAATGAGGGTGGTGGTGGATCAGGGTGGTGGAGGATCAGGCTGTCACACCGTCCGCGCGCAGGTCAAAGAACTTCAGGTGCAGTCACGTGGTCACTCCATACACGCAGGTAAATCTGGTTCATTTGGCTCTAAAGATGGCGGGAGCTCATATACCTGATTTATTCTGTTCTGTCAGGCTGTGAAAGTTCATATTTATGGTACATTTATTTTTTTTAAATAATTTATCTGTTGTTCCTGTTTGTTTTTCCTGATTGATGTTTGATAAAACAAACATAAACTGGATGTTAGGTGTCCGTCCCAACTTTCATGCAAAAAATGGGTAAAAAAATGTATATTAGTACATCAACAAACTAGTTTCCATTGTTGTTAAATTACCCTATAAAACCCTGCATAATTATATAGTTAAAAAAATGTTGTGAAAACACAAAACATTTTATAACAAGAAGCAAAAACGGGAAATTAAACCAAGCATCTCACTAAATACATTTTTTTAGGTTATGGTTAATGAGTTTATTTTTTGGTCAACGTGTACAAACAGCTGGTACGACCTCAGTGTTAAATCAGTTTTAGCATTAGTGTTGAGAACAGTCTTTACCTTTGTGCCAAAAACAAATCATACAGAAATGAATCCAAACTCAACTCAAGCACAATCAAAAACAAACAAACAAAAACAAAGTTGCCAAAATTAAGATGAAGAAACCCTTTATTTGTCCCACAATGGAGAAAAAATAAAGGTTTAACTACAAATAAACCGTAAAAAAACATGATGACAAAAATGATTAAAGTGATCTGTCTTTTGTGAGGCATCTCTTTTTATCTAATACATGTCACTTATTTTGCACTTTATAGGCAATGCTATGAGTCCTATATGTTTATGTGGCACTGCACGTTTTATGCATGCTGCAGATTTGAGTTTCCCCTTGAGATCAATAGGCCTATAGTATTTATCTATCTATAGTTTTTGGTGCAAGCGTCCCTACTATGGCAGTTACTGATGAACAACAACAAAGGAAGGCGTCATTTGTTTTATCTCTTTTTGTGCTGTATTCGATGCCCAGATGTTGAGCTTCACATGCAGAAAAAGTTAAAGAAAAGTGATTTTAGAGTCTCTCATACCGAAAAAGAAAAAAACAGCAGAGGAGTGAAAGAGGAGAGGAGAAACTGGAAGGGGTGGGCAAGCAGTCCGTTCAGCTAAAAGTGTGGAAAAGGCAGGGCAGTCAACCTAACCTGAAGCGACATAAAAGAGTAAAGAGCCTGCTTGTCCGCATGCACGAGTGTGTGTGTGTGTGTGTGAATGGGGGATATGAGTGCACATGTGTGTGTACTTGTGTGTTAGTTAGATGCCAGGCTGCACTCTGTTTTCTTCAGTCTTGTCACGCAACGCTCCTTGAAGCCCCGCCCTTCTTCTACTACTATACTTCTTGTGTGTGTGTGTGTGTGTGTGTGTCTTCTTGACCCACCGTGCAACTCGCACACACACACACACACACACGTCAGAGAAATGGCCTATTTTCAGTGACTCTCACTCTAAAGTGATTGCTGTATACAGTCTCTATACATAGTTGGCAGGGGTTGGGGCATGTTTGGGCTCTTTAATGCGCTGTCAATGAATTAGTGAATACGGATCACCTTAATCTGACCCTCCCCCTCCTGGGATAAGTCACCCATGTGGGCACACAATACAGTGGTGCAACAGACAAGGCCCCTAATCTCCATCGCAACCTAATGGGGTTGTTGGATCATCAGGGAGATAATAAATGACGGCAGACTGGAATCAAGAGGCGGAGCTGGCAGTGAATCTGTTCTTCTGAAGGATTAATAAAAACAGCAGTAATGTAGGTGGACACTAACTACATACATTCAGTTCTCATCAGCTCAGACGAAGATCAAATCCAGCACTTTTTCTGTATGACTGATAATCCTGATGGTACTGATGAGCCCATTTTTCATCAAACACTGGAAAAATGTCCGCATTTTACCTCAAACTCAATCTGTTTTTAAGAAAACTTTAAAAACAGATTTGTTAAATATTTGCATAAAATAAGATAAGATAAGATAAGATAAGATAAGATAAGATAAGATAAGATAAGATAAAACTTTATTAATCCCGAAGGAAATTCTTGTGCCAGAGGTATCAAGTCACATTAAATGCAGTTAAGTACAGAGTATAAGTGTCACTATAATCCAAAATAAGAGTACAAAAATAAACTGTGTGCTACTTGATGCTATTAATTATTACTTAAAGAAACTCTTCTCTTTTGTCATTCACACTCATATTTTGATGTTATGTTCTGTAGTTATGTTTTTTCTCTTTCTTTTCAAAGTTTAAGGGAAAAAATACAGTAAACAAGAGAGGACAGTTTTTCTATTCTGCCTTTTTTGTAGAGATTAGAGTTATCTGTTTTGTTAACAATAGATAAAATAATGGATCCCGTATGATACACCGTCTCTTGATTAAGAGACCTTGTGTTATATAGAAAAAGATACTCTGAGAGTCCATGCACTTTAAATGAACTGATTCTTAGTATGGTTTAATTTAGTAGTTTTAAAATTTTAGTATTTTATCAAAGAATTTTACCTTCCAACCGCTTGTTTTTTTTTTACAAATTATTATTGGAACAAAATTGATTTTTGAGAGTAAGAAGGGGCATCGTGTTGTGTGTGTGAGAGAGATGATTAGATGCATGGAGGCCTACTGCAGAGTATTCTGACTGATGATTGGATAAAGCCAGAGTTTCCTCTCTCTCCACAGGTCGCTGCCCTTTGTGAAGACCTACGCTGTCAGAAAACATTTGCACACACATCCACACACAGGTCAAATAAAACCTGTGCAGTCAAAGTTAACTTCCAAGTTTCTGCCATGGCCCTATGATGTGCAAATATACTGGTTAAATTCAAAGAATGCTATTCATTCACTGTAACTCCACTGGAGCCAGTACACACACACACACACACCTTTTCATGCTGGCATATAAAGAGAGCCATCACTAGGTGGCACCAAAGTACAAGTTTTCACTGGCCTCCTCTTTTTTTAAATGCAGATCCAGTATTTCTTCTCAGGCTATTTTTGTTTAGTTTTTTACCTGGATATCACTCATGTTCTGCTGTCATGATTATCCCAGGCATGTTTTGTTTTCAGGGACTCAAACTTTCAGAAACTATGAACTACTGTTCATATGTCCATTTGTCCACTCCTGCCATTTTAACATTATAGTGAGCAGCTTAAAATCTCTTTGGCTTAATAGTGATGTTAATTCTATGTCTTCTTACAGCGTCTTCCGTTCTAATGAACAGAATGTGTTTACTGACCATAAGGTGGCATAAGAGTCAAACTAACGGGGCCTTGAAAGTAAACCTGCTGCCCCTCCTGAATCCTTTTCACTGGTTGTCATAGCAACAGGAATGCTTTTCTGTTTGTCCTGAAGGGTTTCACTGTCCAAGGTTCTGTCTACCATTCTACCTTGTTACCTGTTTGGGAAGGCTAATGGCATGAGCACCACTCAGAGAAAATCACTGTTTTATATTGAGCAAATGTTCGATGGAGCTCTGTATGTGTACTATTGTAGATGGTCAAATTAGGTTGCATCATGTTTTTCATGACGTGCTGAGATTCGACTGTCACAGAATGGACTTTACTGTGTTAAACTACCGAAACACTGAGATTACCCAAACTTTCTTACTTGCATGATTGTCTTCGATTCTGATTTTTGTGGTGTAATATTTCCTTTCCCTTCTCTTCATGTATAATGCGTGAGGTTAAAATTATTCCTGCTACAAATGACCCAAAACCCATTAGCCTGCAATTACTTGTGATTTGATTCAGCAGTTCCCGGCCAGCAGTGCAGTTCAATTTCAACAGGGGCTGTTTTAAATCAGAATTGTTCTTACTTGGAGGACGTAACTGGGTAATGAAGTTAGTTACTCACTGAAAATAATGATGGCAATAATGATCTTTCCCCCCGGGGATCAATAAAGTATTTCTGATTCTGATTCTGATTCTGATCTACTAATGCTAGCTTTAAAATGAGTATAGATTGGTAAATTAAACCAATATTGACTCCTATCTGAGAGCAGGGGCAAAGAAAACACTTTGTGTAGCACCCATTTTTACCAAGTTTGAAAACTGGCCGATGGTCAAGATCATTAGAAGTGACCATCATTTTGACATATTTGTCAATTTAAATGCTCCTTATATACTAATGACAGCAAGCATGTGGATGAATGCATTAACCAGCTGTAATGGAACCAAAAGCTGACTATACTGAAAAACTGATGACTGGCTGAGGGAAACAGGTGTGCAGGGCAGGCAGCCACAGCGTGGGTGTTAGTGGGTAGGTGAGGCATGACTGCCGATGAAAACCAAATGCATACTTTGGCCAGGGAGAGATGGAAAATGGGTGGGAGAGTGAGGTGGTGGTGATGATGTTTCTGTGACAGAAAACACTGATTTAAGCTCGTATTGCTGGGCAGAATGACACTGGTCTGAGTCACTGGACTGTTTTTGCCGGTTTAAAAGCTCGAGGATTGACGGCCATTTGAAGCATGCAGTGAGCTGACAACTTTTAAAAACGCCCAGGATCTGCCAGCTCAGGGTGTAATACCTAGCCTCATCCTTTTTTCAGTAACTACTGGGGCTTAAATCCTTTTGTGTCATGGTGTCAGAACAATGGACCACCATGACGATGTCTCAATGCTCAAATTACCTTTCTGGCACCTAACGTCTTTATAACTATGTTACATGGAAAGTCAATTATGTTTTCTACAATACTGTACCTGGCAAACATAGTAGTGCTCACACAAGGCATGATATTTTATGTTCTCGCAAAAAACCTGCCACATTTGGCGTACAGTATATTCACCAGATACGACACAAGGTTATGTTTATGCTAGGAGCATATGCCCGAAATACGACATTATGTTACAGTTACCTTGATGCAATACAGCCACCCAAGTCTGAGTAAAGAGATAGGGGGTACATGCATGGTGGAGTTCATCCCAGGAGTTCGGGGTTCAAGTCCCCTGACACCGCAAGCCGTTTTGTTTTCCCCCACAGTTAAGTTTCATTTTTAATCATGGTTGGATTTGGCATAAAAATTCACGACACAGAGGTTCCCATCATGCCATCACCATTTTTAATACCATCAGGGTGAGTCCCTGCCTCCATGAACACACAGAGAAGCAGCTGGAGAAATACACTCATGTTCCATTTTCAAGTATGGAAATGACCTTATGCTATGTTTTCTAGTGGGGATGAGTTTTACTTTGCCTTGACTGGCCTTTCATTTCATCTTACATTAAGGTTCAGTGTATGAATCTTAATCATAGTGTGTTTATTGGAAGCATAATGTGACCTGTGTCACCTTTTTAAGTGGACCAGCACAAATAAACTAAACAAATCAGACTTTACCAAAATGTGACACCAGAACAGCTTCTCTCTGAGCAGTGGAGGGGTTACAGTTCATTTGTTCAGCCAGTTCAGTTTGTCTTCAATCCTTCACTCGGGTAGAGGAGGTCAGTGTCAGCCTGCCAGCCGCCTGCTTTGTCACCTTTGTCACTGTGTTTATTGCTGTGAACATTTTAAGCATTCCTTAGTACAGGTCACTTTCTTTCTCAATGATCTTTAGATTAGTCAGTTACCAGTGTACAAAGGAATAATGCAGATTATTCTTGGTTTATTGATTGATATCGGTCCCCCTTGGTCAGCTCAGATGTTTCCTCACTCTGTTTGTGGTCAGATACCTGCAATGGTTTGAAACAACTTTAACAGTGAATGTGGGACAATGTCTTCCATCACTGCTCGCCCTTTACGATGATAGATGGTTTTTTTAGTTGTTGCTTTTGAGTGTGGTCATCTGGAACAACACCTCTATGAACAATGTGTTACATTATTAATAGGCAACAGGGAAAAGGCAAATGATCCTTCTCTTATGAGTATGAATAATGTTTTTGTATTCAGCAGCCTCATGCTGCATTTTCAATGATGTTCAATCTGCCATGGTGAGAAAAGGCAATGATGCTACCACTTCAAAATGTGTGCATATATTCTAAGGAACATTATGTCAAGTGAAGTGTACAGCAACCGTAAACGGCAAGGCGATTCAGTAGTACTTTAATATAAAAAAAAAGTTTTGGGTGTGGGTGTTATGAGCCCGTGACTTTTTGCAGCAGTTGCAGAAAGAAGTCATTACCCTTTCTTCTCCAACTTCACTACAACTTTGCAGTTCCCTCTGGGCTGTGAATGATAAAGAGCCTGTGATATTTTAGTCATATTATTAAGATTTAGATATAGGCCAAATGTCAAATGGTGTCCCAGACTGAGTCAGGAGACAGGCCATTTGTCAAAGTCTACCCCGCTAGACTTAGACGTTTAACTACAGTGCTAATAGAGGTGGCCTCGCACACACATATAGAGAAAGAGAGAAGCATATTGTCTCTCTCTTTCTCTATATGTGTGGAGTGCAGGACACCCGCAGGCACTCGGCTCTCTCCTTCTGTTCTTCCTAATTTCTTCAGAGCCAGTGGTGTGAACACAGAGGTCCACAGAGAGACATTTACAACATGAGGGATCTGAGTCAATATTCAATTTAAAGGTTCAGACGCAGTGCAACTTGCAGACAGATATTTTATGAGTTGCTGTGAGAGATTGATTTACAGTTAGAACCTGGGACGGTTATTTAAAGGCCTGAGGCTATTTAATCTGAAGCTTTGTGCTTTTGTTAATTCAGCTGTGGTGAACAGTGTCTCAGTAAAAATGTTTCATATACATAGAATAACTTTAATGCACACTGGTAATGTTGATTTAGCTCTGCGGTAACAGAGTAGAGCTCAGTAGTTTGTTGCATATTCAGAGACCTTTCTGAATCTTTGTGCGTGGCTCAGTGTTCACATTATTTTTGTTGTTTACTACCAGCTTTATTTTGCTTCTGGCCTTGGCTCAGTCAATATGCACAGTGAATAAATGTCAGTGTTTGCCAAGCACATGGAAAAGTTTCACTATAGATGGACATTATTGAATGCATATTATTAAATGATTAATTTGTAAATGTGTGGAATGCTTTAGAAACATTCTTCTTCTGGATTTACAGCCTTTCATTTTTTAAATGATCTATTTAGCCTTGAGGTGGCTTTGAGCAGCATGCCTCAGTGCTCTCTGTGGATCAGTGCAGCTTCCTCTGTGTACAGTCTCATGCATGTGTTAGGTTGCATTACAGTTCAGTTAATTATGTTTTTAATTACACAATTAATATTTTTTTCTGTTTTTATTAAGGAGAACTCTTGAGATTCATGACAGCTCCATATCCTTATGGTTTTTGTGTGATAAGATTTTTCTGCCTGATTCGTCCAGGTTCAAAGATTCAAAGACTGGAAGCAAACCGGTTTCCCTGTACAATGAAATGCTTATTTCCACACTGCATGCTTTACATGCATGCTGCATGTTTTCTTGTGCATGTAGGAGTTATGAGCACAACTTTGATTGTAAAAATACAACATGTCCTCAATAATACAGCTATAGAAGAGGCCGGTGGTTCCCTACAAAAATAGTGCAGATATCAATTTTGGCTGCACGACTGTGGAGCTGATGAACAAAAAGGCAACAAACTTCACCAATCAGGCTGAGGTTCATGCCCACTGTGTGAGCGTTCCCTTCTTTTAATTACATTCTACCTGATCCATCATGAATGCTGCTTTAAACCTAGTTTCCTGTCTTAATGGTGACAAGTCGCGCCCCCTGACCAACACATCTGACATGCACTGTATTCTTATAACCACAGGAGGGTGCAAGCGGTAGCCCTTTCACTCACCTTAAAGAATTGACCACTATGCTTTCCTGGTGAGTAGGGGCTGTGCAAAAATGAGTGTGGAGCATGCAGAAATGCCTTTTTGCCAGACAGATTAAATGAGTTCTCAGATTATTAATGTGTAATTTTCCTTTAATGGAATAAAAGTTTTAACCCTTCATTTTAGAGGTGATGTTTAAGAAATATAAAGAATGAATAGGGTCTCCCAAACCAGCCAAAGGACAAACTGGGGCACAGTAATACTTCGTAATCTAAAATAGACTCATGACACCGTCGTCTTGCAGAGTGACACACATTTCTCCTGAAAGCTGCATGTTTGTACTGAGGCTGTTCCTCTGCAGCAGCGTGGCAGCACGGCGCAGCCTCCTGGGAGCTGAGACGACTGCAGGTGAGATGAGACAAGTCCCTAAATTTAGTTGCTCGTTTGTCTGAATTTCAGTTTGGTCTGTGGGAAGCAAGAAGCACTCCCGAAACATCTACACCAGCACATATGGTAAAGACTTGTTTCCTCAAGGATGAACGCACATTGTGTTTCCACAGAGGAGCAGTGTGTCTTTGCCACACAGAGTTTTTCACCTGTCGGTGTCTCTCTCCTATACCCCTGGCTTTTTCTGTAAGTCTTTGTCAGAACACAACTGTTGTTTTTATGAAGCCGTAGAGATTAAACAACCGTCAGCTATCACGCTTAATTAGGTTGCGAGGGCTTTACTGTCACCAGGGCTGGGCTGATAAATGAAGTGAGCAGGCATGCTGCTGTCCCCCAAGCGCCACTCTGAAGGGGATTATGACTGACACACTCATTTCAATTCTGCACACAGGGCTGATAGATATGAGACTCCCAAACACACATTTGGAAAATTTGGAGGAAATCATCAAGTTGTAGCCCTTCTGCAGGAGTCACATCCCCAACAGCAAACATTTCTTCAGAAGATGTTTCATGCCTTACGAAACCTTCTTACTGTTGTTTACTTTTCTCCCCTTATTCTTTTCAGACAAACAGTCAAATCATGTCAAGTTTGGCTGTCAAATAAAGTGACAGCTCCACTGTTAGAAATGTGTTCACCACCGAAACCAAGGTTCTTTTCTTTTCTTTCTTTGAATAGCTTGCTTTTCTAAATAGTCTCTTGTAAAGCCTATGGTGTGTCTGACGGGTTTGAACAAAACCTTCCAGGAAAGTAATCTAATTACCCTCCAGTGTTTGCTGCAGACTATCTGACTGACAAGATGACAGATCCATCCGCGGTGTTGTAGCAGTGGTCTCTGATGTGTATACACTGGCAGATCATAATGACTGGAACTGACACAGGTCAATATTTGTATCTTCATCTTTGTCATCGAGCTCCTCTTTACCTGCCACTATAACCCTCACAATCAGTTGTTGAGTTGTGTAGTGTCTGTTCAGAATCTGCTCTCACACACATGCTTACAGTGTTTCACGTGGTCTTCCCCATGAGACGAACTGTGACGGGGTGTGTGACAGAGTGGGAGCTCATACATGTAACATGTTGTGCAGCATTAAAGAGCTGAAGATTCTTTTCTTGCATGAAGAAATGAAAAATTCTTCTCTTCGCATTTAAAATCTATTTAGACACATCTTCAATTTCTTTCTCACCGGGTGTTGGATAGCATATATTTGCAGGCACCTGTTTCCATGGTTACGTCACACTTGGGCATAGCCATATCCTTTGCTATTATGTCTTTGCTGTAGCCATTTGCTGCATGATGCGGATGCCATGGTTGAACAAACAGCAATGGAGCGCATCATATGATGCTGATTAGAAGAAATACAGGGGGTTAATGGAGTAATTAGTGCACATCATCATCTAAACCTGCAGAGAAGCTTGTCATCTCAAAAAGCATAAAGTCTACTTTAGCCTCATAGTTGGCTCAGTAATCAAGCCAATACCAGATAGTTTGGAAGCATTTTCTTTTTCATCCGATTGTTTTTTTTCCGCCTGCAGTGATGATGAGTAAAAGAGAGAGACACAAGGAGCTGGCTGTCAGATGGAGATGTGTGGGCAGTTGGCTTGATTTATGAAAAACGCCCCTTTGATTGAAAGTTTGAGTGCGACATAGATTATTGCATGGCCCTCGTTTTATCCTGTGTTCCATAGCAACTTATTTTTCCTCTTACAAGATACATTTGTGTATGTTTGATTAGTATATGGCCCAAAAAGATCAGTTCTATCTGGTGCTTGGCACAGAGCATGACTGGCACTTTAACATTCCGAAAGCCCAATTATAGGCTTTGAGTCATAATTTAGTCTAATTTATGAGTTCCAAAGCCTAACTCGCTGCCTGCGATTCCCTCAGTAAAACATTTAAAGCACCAGATGGGGGAATAATGAACGTTTTTTCTTTTTTTTGCAGAAAGCAGGCTGACAGAAGCTTATGAAACTATAACTGCAGTGCTGTTTCTATTAAGTGGACCATAAAACAATAGAGAAAATATAGGTTGCTGTGGCTTATTTATCGAGAAACTGTAAAGTCGATTAAAACAACTTTCCTCGAGATTACAAGAGGCGATAACATCACTGTTACATGGTGGTATGATGGTTTCCAACTGGAGATGGACAACAGAGCACCAAGTGAGAATGTCATCCTGGAGAGCTGATGTGGCTGTGCGATCTAATCATGTCTGGAGCTGTGAGTAGTGGAGAAAGAAGGGTGGATTAATGTCAGGAATAGAGAAAAGGTTTGAGGGAGACGGACTAAAATAAGTGATGGAGTTATTGTTGAAACGAGACAAAAATGAGCTACAAATGGGATAAGAGATGGAGAGTACAGTGGAGACAGAAGTGAAGAAGAGAGTGGAGGTAGATGGGGATAAAGAGGCAAAAATATCAGAAGGGCTCATTGGTGTTAGTGGAATGAACACAGTGCTTACTTAGCTCTTCAATATACGACTGTCTGACCCCGAGTCCTTTTATCCATCCAAGATCAAAGCAACAGAAAAGCTTGTGAAAAAACCCAGGGGAAGGGATTACACATATGGTTATATACTCGTATCATATTATCATAATGATAATCATTTACATACACTTACATATACTTCCCCTCTGCTGTTATATACATATATATATGGGACTTCTGAGAGCAGCATTATCCACAAAAACATAGCAACTGTTCATTAAAGCAGAGAGGATTATGCAAACGAGCAACAATACCTGTGTAGAATGAACTTGTTAGAGGGAGGATCAGATGATGTAACAGTTCGAGGGCTGGGCTCCGTTGCTGCTATCTGTGGACACTACAGTTCTTCTTAAACTGTTTTCGAGTCCACTTGAAGGAAGGATTGCATACATGCATGCAGAGCAGATAGTGTATGGAATGCACTGCTACACACTGTATATTGTCCTCAGAAGACTGCACATTTCTTCACAATGGTGATCAGTGAGCCTCTTCCTTATCTTGGGGAAGTCTGATTGTGACAAATCCGGTGAATAAATAAGCTGAATCTCGCCATCGCCACCGGGAAAGGCTCCTCTTCTCAGGTTCCCACGGTGAATCTGAATTGTCTCCTGATGCTATCTCAGAGATCAGTGTCATCAGCCCCTGTAGCAGTTTGATCTTTTTTCCACACATCCTCCTCTAGCAGTCCCCTTTGCTTCCCAAGAAAATGCAGACTACACTATTGCCTTGAGATTGAGGCTTTGATGGGAGCTGGAGAATCCGAGTGTTTCCACAGAGTAGATTGTCCTTACAAATCTGCAGGACCTTTTTTGATATTATTGTGTGTTCTTCATATTATTTTACAGTTTTTACATGACTTCTTGTTCTTAAAAGTATTTTGTAATGAATACCTGGCACTATTTAAGCTGCCACACATTTAACAATGCCGTCAATATTTAAGTTGAAATGTGGAATGAAAAATGGAATGTGTGCGTATTTCTTTGGCTGCATCTCAGTGTGTCCACTCATCATGATTGTCAGCACCACTGTGGCAACCGAGTGACAGAAATGTAGTTTTTAATGCCAACCGCAATTAAAAATGAAATTAGAGGCTAAAACAAAACGGCTCCCATTGTGAGGACTCCTGAGGGACATGTTGCATGTACCCGGACCATTTTTTAAATTCAAATGCTATGTTTAAATCACAAGAAAATGTCCCAAACCCCCTTACTACTCAGGCCCAAACAGTTTCAGGGACACCTTGATCCCTTTATGTTGTGGTTTGGACACATCCCCGGAGATACTTTTCCTTTTAAGTCTTTCTCTGCAATGCTTCAACTCAGCAGTCCATTCATTTACTATACTGAAAGAAGGATCATTCCCATAGCTTGTTGTACAACTGCTCCCTTTACTTTAGTTTTGAGCAGACAGATATGAGTATAGCATTGATCCTGGTATTGAGACACAGATTAGACATTACTACTAATCCTGGCTTTGAGTGAGACGTGGAGATGGTTTCCTGAACTTTTGCTGCCCACTTTCTACCAAAATCAATCCAATGCAAATGATTCATCTCTGCACATAAATGAGAATTTATCTTAGTCTTCTTGTAGACATTAAAAAACAAAACAAAACAAACGGCATTACCTAGAGATCATATTGACTAATAGACACAGCAGACCTAATCGGGCATCATTTCCATTATTGAAACAAGTGGCCTATTACACTGATGCCTTTGTACTCTGTTAGTTAGAGACAGTGTCTGTGTCTGGATGAAGGACAGGAGACAGGGAGAAAGTGACACAATGAGCGTTCTGCTCTCTCTCCGTCCCTCCCTCTCCCCTCGTCTCAATCTCAGGACTTACTGTTGTGAATCAATACCTCTCAGTCTCCTCCTCCCACTGTACCGAAGGCTGCAGGTAATGGGCCGTAACAAAGCTTGTGTGTGTGTGTGTGTGTGTGTGTGTGTGTGTGTGTGTGTTGAACATTTAAGCATAGCCCTGTCACAGCTCCGCTATGTCTCAGCTGCCTGGTGGGTAGGTGCCATTCTTCCACCTAACAAGAGGAGCCGTTCATTAGTGGGAGCAAGGTTGAGTGATATCCTTGTTGTTTCCCTGTACAGCCTCTCGTTCTCCACAGGTGGACACTGCAAAAGAACTGTCAGACAAATCTGTCCAGAAAGAAATTAATTGAAAGTCTGTGGATGAGATTGTGTGTCTGCAGAAGCATCACATATTTGTTTGATCTATTCTATTGTATACACCAAGACTAAGGGTCAAATTCTGTGCCTCAAAGTATCACTTATTATTTTCTGTGCACATGTTGTGGGGTCATGTTCTGCTGTAGTCTTTAAACAGAGCTTGTGTCCACATTGAATGTTTAGAAATATATTCATTTACATATAAAGCATGTGCAGCCAATTTTGTTAAAGCTCTTAACGTTTAAACAGGTTTTCTGCATTAACAAATGAAAAACAGTGCCCCCTATAGCCTGTTAGGTGTAAATATAAAAATATTCAATTCACATTTAAAATTACAAATTCTTCTTTGGTTTAGGACTTTACAAGCTGAATAATTAAGATGAGTGGCCTTAGCTCTTCAGTTGTTAATATTCATGAGATAAAATCCTGAATAATACTGCAGATTGTTGCTTCCCAGATTTAAAATACATGCACACACTCCTGAGGTTTGCATGAATAAATTTAATTTACTGACTTTAGGGGCAGTTTGGCCCAGGATTATTGTACAGGCATAAGCATGAAGCAAAATGTCCTCTGCGTGTTGACCTTTCTCAAATTTTGTTGAATTAGATGTAAAATTATGAGTGTAGAAAGTGTCTCATTTGAACTGTAATTGTGTGGAAGTAGTTACTGACTATAGGATCCATCTAAACGGATGCTGAGGCTATTAAAGAAGCTAGACACAGACCTTGCCAATACAATCTACCACTGTAATTTAATGGATCAGCCGCAGTTTGTTTATTGACTGTTTCTCCCTTCAGGCTCGAACGCTTGCATCACAAGCATCGTTTCCTACTTCTGTTTATATATGGCGATCAGGTGTATAAATAGTAACGCCACACCTTTCACTTTTCTTCACTCCAAGTCTGACAAATTCCACTTAGCGTCACCCTAGATGTCATTGCTGCAGTAACTTACGTGCACGGCTGGTTTTATTTTTACATCGCCGCAGATTCATTGCAGTGCAATATCACTGATCAGGTCTGGTACGATGTACCTCATCTCTCTGACCTTGTCTGTCGCACAATAAATCTCAGGCTGCACAACCTGCCTGCTCTTTTCCTTTCCTTTCCACTTGACACATGCTCACTTGCCAGTCCAGAGTGTCACTGTGTAGTACAGCCGCCATTAAACCATAACATTTAAACTCTTAACTGAATTTTGTTGTAGTCTGTGCGGGCCTTTTGTTATTGTGTTGTATGAGCCTCTTCTATTATGTGGTTATTGATGCTTCTCAAAACTAATTTTCTTGCTTGTACAATGACAATGAAGGAATCTTGAATGTCAGAACATGCTGACAAAATATCAGGTCCTCTGAGAGCCCGGAAATGTCTTACATCATGTCCTGTCTGAGCTCTGTAAGCATCGACGTTCATGGCTGATTAGAATTGATTCTGGTGTATTTAAATAGTTCCATTCTGCCACTTGCTTTAAGTAAAAGCTGCAGACAGAGTTTCACTGAACAAATCTAACACAATCAAGAAACACACATGAGGCACAGGAGATCTACAGGGTGTTTAAATTCATCACTCCAAGACATGATTCATCTTGATTTGAATTGCAAATAAGTTTTTGTGCCATAAAAATAAACCCATCTGCAGCTTTTTAAGGGCGTCAGCTGAGGGGCAGTGGGTCTGATTAATCTCATATTCCTTTGTTTTGGTCTGATAATGCAGACGTTTTCAGTGCCTAGCCTTTATATTCTCATTGGCCTAGACCTAGAAATAGCTGCCTCTTTTGATTTCAGAGATATCTTAGAAGAAAAACTCTGGACCCTTTTACAACGGCGGTAAATAAATTATTAAAAACAAAAGATCAATTATAACATGTTCATGCAATGGTTTGAATGTTTACTCAGAAATCATGTTTAGACACCATCACTACATCTGAGAAAAGCCCCTGGTAGTGTGGAGATGGAGCTACGGGCTTCTGTTGACGACGTTAGAAATAATAATGTATAGCAGGGAGAGATCATTACTGTGTTCCTCATTATTCTATGTTTTTAATTTGCCCAGTTGGACATTCTTATTAGCACATGCACAGATAGTGTGTATGCTTTGATAGAGAACGTCCTTTCATGTGAAAGGCCTCTATGACCTGTTACTCTCACAGATGTAATTAACTAAACAGCCACTAGATTGTGAGACACATTTAAACGTCATAAAGCAGCTTCCATTTAACGTTAGGATTTATTCATGTTTGTGTAGATCACCTAGGTCATTATAACCTCCTTGTGGACTTGTGTTCTCAAAGACATTGCACCTGTCATCCAACAGGCTTCCACAGTTTTAATTTCCTTTATTTCCTTACGCCAAAGTCTCATAAATCAAGGTGTGAGTAGCAGCAAAACTGCCTGAGGAGGGATGTCAAGTCTGCGATCTACGTGACTAATCGGTGGAACTGTAAGCCACCCCCCCGTTTGGACGTGGCTGTCTGTGTTTTTTTGTCCTCTGCAGGTCAGGGTACACTGTGCTGCACTGGACAGCACAGGCAGCTTTGTATACAAAGACCTGATCTTCCACCAGGGAAATTAGATCAGGGATTTTTCAGGGCAAGGAAACGATCTGTGTCGACATATATAATGTCCTTCTGTGTCCTTGTCAATACAGTAATTGAAGATGTGTTGTTCAGTAAGGGACTCACCAAAAAAGGCAAACAAAGTGTTAGCAATAAGTTTAGACTTCAGAAAAAGGGTTGTTAATTCCCACATAGCAGGAGAAGGATATACAGGTTTATCAAAGCGGCCCCAGGTTTCAGGAACTTCACAGTCCAACAAGAACAAGACTGGCAGAGAAACATTCAGAAGGCTTAGGAAAGAAAACTTGTGAGAGACGTGTCTAAAGAGCCGACAACAACTACAAATGTCAGAGAAGACCGTCACTTGAGTCCTGCACAGGACGGCAGACCAAGAAAACACAGCTCCAAGCCAGACTGAAGTATGGGACAGGTTCCACATACTGGAAGTGTGTCATTTAGTCAGAGGAAATTAAGTTAATGCTTCGGTCACAGACACAGTTTTCGTTTTCAAATTTTGATGATGTCAGGTTGAAAGTAGTAGCCAGACAAGAGGTACAAAAACAGTTGGGATGATAAGAGGAGGTGTGAAAGGAAAATCTTACATCACCTAGTGCTTCCCTCCTTGTGTATAATGGCTGGCTGGGCGAGCAAAGGGGTTGAATATGTCGGCTGGAAGTTAATCAGGAGGAAATTCAATCAGTCCTCTATCCAGCAGCAGCAGCAGCAGGTGGCCATGGTGTCAGCCACACACAGATAGCATGTCCTCTTTCCTGCCCTGCTTTTCTCTGAGTGTGTCTGCATCTAAGTGTGAGTAGGCACATGCACTTCCTTTGTCCTTGCAACCCAATAAGTGTCTGGGTTTCCTGAGTTCACTGGTTAATGATTAGATTAAAGAAGCAGAGAAAGAAACTCACGAGGGAGAGAGGGAGTGATGCCAACCAGATATAGAAGGTGGGGGGAGAGTGAAGCAGAGAGGAGGGTGTGGGTTGGCAGACCTCTGTCAACCTTCCTATTCCTTATTCCACGCCCGGGAGCTTGTGACACTGGCAGCATGATAATGTGCACCACACGCACACACGTGCATCCACATACACAAGGCTCAGTTTTAAGAATGAGTTGATCCCAAGAGTCTGTTTTGGAGGCTGTAATTAGCGTTTCTGTTCCTGTCAGATTATAGAGGTAAATGGGCTTTTGTAGCCTTTGCATATATTATTTTACACAAACGGCTAAATGAAGGTTACCCATCTGAAAGCAGGTGCTATCAGCCTGTCCGCCCTGGGTGGTGCTGTGTTTCACTGACTAAGTTACTTTTCCACTCTAGACATCCATGTGTCTAAACAGTAGATGTTATTTATTCCACCATCTGTATCGCCCTGCATGTCTGTGGTACAATTCCACATTGATTTACCAAAGCAGTGAAGCAAATACAGGAGGATTTAAAGGTTAAAGAAAATCTTGCACTTTGCTCTGCCTGACACAAAAACCTGCAATAAAACATTTCTATTTTTTCCCCTATAATCCCAAAAAGTGTTTTTATTTCTAAACCCAATCATTCCTCGGCACATAGCAGTTAGGGTAGCTTCACATAGGGTTAAGTTATTTGTGAGCTGCTGTCCTGCTGATATCATCATGTCATCCACCTCCACAGGAAGTCATCTTACTCTTATGTGGTGTAGTAGTAGATGCAACGTCTTGCTGTTTCTTGAAAACCCACTAACGGCGACGTGTGTTCTTACCACTGGAGATGATTCATTGTTTATATTCTTTGGCATGAGGGTCTTTAATGGATTTATTGTTTGGATGCTGTAGGGTGTTCCCACACTTCGCTAAGAGGCATGATGACAGTGAGCTTCAGAGGTGATTTATCATGTCAATACTGTACTGGATGTGGTGACAAGGTGGTGACAGCAGCTCGGTTTCTCTTCCTCACTCTCTTTTTGTCAGCTGTGTCTTAATGCCGGTGTAATGTGTGTTTTCTCCAGCTCCCTGGCTTTTCCTAATGGCCCTATACATTATGCATCAGTGTCATTATGTGGGAATAGAATCAGTCACAATGAGCCATTAATATGTATAACATGTGACTGTAGTATATAGACACAGTTAATGTACAGAGTTAATTATAGGAAGTCAAATTCTGTTTGACTGAGAGGCCCAGTGATGTACCTTCCTGCAGTATCTGTGGTCATGTTGTAGACTCCACAGCTCCTCCCTAAAGGCAACTCATGTGAAGCCAGAGTAATCTGTATGCATCCCGCCGTCTGATGTTTGACATCAGTGCTGCAAATTCTAAGATTGTCATTGAGAGTATCATCCCCCTCGTTCGTCCCTGCATCTCTAACTTCCTCACTGAATGAACCGCCCTTGGCATGTTTCCCCACAGTGCAACACGTCCAGCATCTTAATAACACAATCTGCCATTGTCTCATTTGTGTGTTTGCCTTTCTACCAGGCTGTGTATATACATATATCTGCGTATGTAGCTACAAGACTGTGTTTGCAGAACAGCGTGTAGGAAACTTCAGTGTCATTCATGAACAGCCGCACTAATCAATACTTATATATTAACAATGGGTCCACTGACTGTGTAATGGGAACTTGTCTCTAGTAACAAAGAAGCCACAAAAGTTAATCACAAAGTTCTGCTCCTCCTTTCATCTCTGCATGTAGTGATTTTGTGTCTCAGCTATTTCTTTGTTTTGGTTCTTTAGTGCTATGGTTCCCAGCTGCACTGTTTGGTTCACCTCCACTGATTTCATTAACCCAATTCACAGGAGCAGTACACGGAGAAAATCTCTGATAAACACATAGTGCTGCACCTGCCAGCAAGAAGTAGAAAGTTGTTAACAATCAGGTTGATATGCTGAGCATTCAACCCACAACACAACTCCACCTCCACCCATTGTATGAAAGTGAGTATCTTGGAGCACAGTAGAGTTTAAGAGGTGAGGAAGGTTGCAGTTCTGCCCGTACACCGGGCCACATCTCTCCCTTTAAATACAGCCTGGCTGCTCCATTGGCAGCATCACTTCTTCCCATTGTAGTCAGTGATAACTAATTAAACACAGTTTTATTAACATAAACTATCTCTGGGATAAATCTATTTTAATGCGGTAGTATAAATACATAATGTGTATGAAGAACCTTAGAAGAAAGTGGCATCACTCATCTCTTTTCATATGCTAGGCCTGTGTAATCCAGTGAGTCTCCTGTGTAAACGAGTGTGTCTGTATATGTGTCACTCATGTTGATTCACAGTCAGATGGTGAATGGATTAAATAATGAATTTTTACACACTGGTTTGGCAACAGTTCAGTCCCCATGTAATTAATGTGTGTCTCTGTCATGTTCAATGCCTTTGTGCATGTGTGTGAGCACACACAAGAAGTTTACTGTGTTGTTATTGTTGAGGTTCGCTTCAGAGCTTTTTAATTAATGGTTTCTCATTTACATTCATATGTGCACTCACACGCCAAATACATGCAGACATGCACACACCTGGTTTACAGTACATGGTGCATGCAGCATACCGTGGACAATGGAGCCCATTTACAACCGATAGGGCTAAAGTGCATCACTTCTTTGCTCCCCGGTTGTGAACAGACTTGGGTTAACAGTTAAAAACAGACAGGATTCCTGCTGTCATATCTTCATTGCTCTTTAAATATGCAGAAGAATTGTCTCCGTCTGTTATTGTGCTGGAAGAAGTCCCGGGAAATCAATATAACATTCACAGCTGCCAAAAGAATGTGGGCACACATGAAACTCTTTTGTCTTTTTTTGGTCATTGTTCACATCAGAAATGGAGAGATGGGGAAAAAAAGATCTCCTGGCGCTGACAGCTGATATAAAGATGGTGTGTGTAGAACAGCTTGAACAGCTTGTGCACCTCTGGCATTACAGGTTTTGTCAAAGGAGTTGCGTTCATTGCTGCTACTGCTGATTTTGTTCGGTCTGTTACCAGAAGTCTGAGAAGAATCTGCCAACAAATGATGATGTTGTGTTATGGTGAGTGTCACTGTGGAAGTTATCCAGGTCAGCCGCCATACGCAGGTCTCTCTGCTCCAAATGCAGCTTCAACAAGGAATTCGAACCAATGCCGTGTGCCTACCTAAGTGAATTTGCTCAGAATAAATGTGGCAGTCTGTGCAGCATGCATGTATTATTGAACCCTGGCTGCCTATTGTTACATGCAGCGTGTGTGTGTCTCATTATGTGTACCTACAGGCATTGATGTGTGGTAGTAAATTCATACAAATGTATTAATCCATGATAAAATATAGGAAATGATAGAAAACATATAAGTAAATGGAGCTGAATGACAGGCCCCTGGTTTAATTGGGTGGAGAATGCACCAGTATGCAGTGAAGCAGACTCGTACAACCCTAATGGAACTAATGACTTTGTTTTTGTCAGATTACTTCAAGCAGAAACAGCACTGTAGCTGAGAAATGTATTTTAGAGGAATTATAAAATGAAAACATACGCATCATTGGGAAAAACAAAGAAGTTTTGCAGTAGGATGAGGATCTAAGAAATGTTTCATGGTGCAGTGAAACCTAAGCTAAGAGTTGCTGGCAAATCAGGTTTTGTCAAGTGCTAATAAGTCAAGAGACGTTCTAACTTTAGAGCAGGAGCAGCTACTATTGATCTCATCACTTGTACCTGAAGTGATGAGAAGGACACTTTACCTCTCCTGGAGAAGAAAAGTCAATGGGTGGTCTGACCTTGCAGAAATGCAGGAATGCAGGAAAGAAAGGCCAAACAGATGGTCACTAGGATGGAGGCTAGAGAGTGAAAGGGATGCAGAGAGAAGAAAGGACATGTTGTTGATTCTTTCAGGGGTACAGCCTCCGTATTGTTTTGAACCAACCTTGAGTCTAATCAGCTGAGCACACAGTTGACAATGTCACCTTCGTTTGTAAAGAGCACAGAGTACACAAACTCCATATCTGTGAAGTGATGCATGATGCTCATGATAATCCTCAGGCTTGCAAAACAATTTTTCAAACATTCTTTTTTTTAAGATGAGCTACTACTGGCCAACCAACAGCGATGACATATTGACAGACCACTGACATGACTGCAGAGTGGTGGTGGTGGTTTATAGTGGTGCATAGTGCAGAATCTGTGCAGGTTAACACAGAGTTGGCTGAATGTAAGGCTGAGGGGTGGGTCCTTAAACACCTGATGTACAGCCATTCCCATGGAAACAGAAAACAAAACAGACTTGTGGGAGTGATTGTACAGATAGCACATTGATCTATGGGGGATATTTCATGAAATATTTTTGCATAATAACATATTTGTATCATGAATCATTAATGTAGAATCATATTTAATGTGTCTGAGTGTAGGCCAGCTACATTTTGTTGTGCGTATTTTGCTCCATGACTGTAAACGGTTATTATATATATATATATATATATATATATATATATATATATATATATATATATATGTATGTATTTTTACATTACTTGCATAGGGCAAACTGACAATGGGTGTTCTTGTGATATTCAGGAGGAAGACTTATTATATTACACATGTTCCGATCTCTTGTTTTTAAACAGGAGCATACATTGCTTGTCTGAATGTTGTGTTTCACAGTTTCTGTTAGGCAGCAGGTACTGAGGCAGACACAGAGGCTCTGTAGAGCCCATGTGTTCCCACACAGTCCAGCTCTTCCTCATATGTACCTCCTCCTTCCTCAGGAACAATTTGGGCTGTAGACTACTTAACACTGCTATACGGCCGTGTGTCACTGTTGCCTGCAGGCTGGAAGTGAGTGTGAGAGTTGCTGCCTGCAGGTTGTTCACTTCGTATAAGACTGATTTGTTTTCAGTTTCCAGGGCAACCACTGTGCATGAAGTGTGATTAGAGCTATAGTCTTTACTGCTCTTGCATTGAGCCTGTGTTTAAGCTGTAGTGCTGCAGAGACAAGAAAACAAAGGATGTTTGTCAGTTGTCAATACATGCAGCGAAGACGGTTAGACAAGAGGATTATGCCTACACACCAATAAAACTTCAGAGACTTCATCTAACAAACAAGAAACAAACAAATGTTTCTCAGTCGTTCATGTTGAATTATTTACAGACTGTTTCCACCCTGTTCTACTTCTTTAGTCTGTCAGAAAATCCACAGAGGTTCCAGCCTGTGTCTAATCTTTATGTGGAAGACACGGAGCTTTTAAACTAAGGTCAAACTTGTCTTTATTTTTCTTAAAACTGAGTGGCAGTCGGTATCACATCACGCTGCTCGTCATCCTCAGTGGAAACGATGAAGCAGGTGGAGACTAGAGATTAAGAGCAATTCTAACAAATATCTTTGAGGCAACAGAGAGATCCTCACTCTCAGATCCGTTTCTTTTATCTCCTCTTGAACTCCAGGACATCCTTTGTTACTGTCAGTGTTTTCCTTGTGCTATTTAAGCATCTCTCTTACAGTCAGATCACCTTGTGGCCTTCATCAAAGTCATCATAAAACACATTATCATGTCAGCTGCACTGTCTTGTACCCACACCGAGCCAAGGGGCATTATTTCTGTCTGGTCCTTCATCCATTAAAATAATGCAGTAGTATAAAGCAGCATAATGTAAGTTCTATAGCCTGCCAAACTAAATCTTACAACTGAACAGGCACTGCAGCAAAGACGGGGGAAAGGCAGGGGACAGGGGGAAATGAAAATGAAGGGTGTTTTTGTGTTAATGTTGAATTAATTTTTTAATTTGACAGGTTCAGACATATTTTCTAAAAGTATTTTGTCAAAACTCCCACCTCTGTGTGTCATGTTTCTAGCTTTCTGATGTGCTTACGGTACTTTTAAATCCTGAAAGATTTACACTTCTATATGTGATGCAGCAAAGCACCATACACTCGTAACTCTGTAATATCACACAGCTTTGTGTGAGCCATCATGTGCATCCATCACCAAGGTGTTGGCTGTGCAAGAGATGGATGGAGCACTAACGCACTCAGACAAAACAGCCGGTGCCATTATGATTCCATCATCCCTCATCTTTGTCCTCTGGGGCAGCAAAAGCATCTCTGTTTCTGCAGCATTATACACCACGCTGTGTAGCATGCAGATCAAACCCCATGTGGGACCACCTGTAGCTCAACATCAAGACAATAGTTCTTTTGCTTCCATTAAGAGGATGCATAAGATGAGTTTTTGTCACCGCCATCTTCAACGGCAGGATTATCCTGTGTAATCCTTAGAGAGCAGTAAAGAGCGAGAAGGGGTGAATTAAAGAGAACTA
This sequence comes from Parambassis ranga, assembly GCF_900634625.1. Taxonomy (NCBI): domain Eukaryota; kingdom Metazoa; phylum Chordata; class Actinopteri; family Ambassidae; genus Parambassis; species Parambassis ranga. Next base: position 742,718 of record NC_041022.1, on the reverse strand, counting down.
GTGTCTTATGTTGTGCTTACACCAGCTCTAATTTAAAGGTAGGGTAGGAGGTTTTAAAACTCAGTGAGAGTCAGCCAGATTTAAAGTAAACACATGCCCCTTTCTCTGTGAGCTCACCCTGAAGCCACGCCTCCAATCACATGGACGCATCACCTGAAGACGAGCTGCGGTCTGTGACTTCGGCCATCATGCACGTACCTCTCTGGTGCACAGAGCAGGAAGAGAGTGACAACCAGCCAATACTCCTACAGGGTCCACCCGGAGGATTGATGATGTTTTTATGTTTTATAGCTTCAGATGATTCATATTCTTCATTTTAAAGAGAAACTGTCGAACTAATCGGTTGCTATCGGATTGTAAAGAGAAGTGCATCAGAATGAAATCTCCTACCCGACCTGTAACCTGTACATGCCCCCTCCACAATTTCACACACTTTTCAGCACTGTGTTCCCTCTTCTTTTGCACAAATGTACACCTGTTCAGAACCACTTCAGCATTACTACCTACCTGCAGGTAGTCTGGCCTGCCATCCTAATTCTTTTTTTTCTCTTCTTTACAAACAATTAGTCTGGTTGATGGATTTGGTTTGGGTTTTCAGGGGCCTCTGGACACATTTTTTAAAAGGGCAAGCAGAGAGAGAATGAGTGTGGCTGCCCGGGCTAGCCTCCAGATGTTTGTACTCTGTGTATAACTATGGACAAAGCACCCATGGCTTAATCCCAGAGGAAGGTTCCACCATGTGAAACCATGAAACACCTCGGTTGTCAGGGTGAGACTTATCACCATGGTAGCTAAGACTTGACGTGACACTACCGTACCCTTCAGTACTCTTTATGTTGTCAGTGAAAACAGGAATTGGATTTGTTGTTTGTTTTTTTGTTTTTCAGCAGTTTCCACAGCTCACCTCTACGGAGCCAAATCAGGGTCATAAGTTTTGTTTACTTGAAAAAAAAAATTCTAAAATCTGAAACTGAAAAAAGGTCTGAACTTGAAGAAATAAGATAACACAAGATAAGAGTTGTCTCCATACACCTCCTGCCATTAACAATATACAGTTCTAATAAATCCACAGTCATTCATCATGTTTACTAGAGCTCTCCTTTTCCTTTTTATTCACGTCCTCTTGTCATGTGTTGAGCGTTGTCTTAATTAGATGCAGTAATGATGTCATCGCATGCCACAGCAGTTAATGAGTTAAAACCCCTGCAGAGTTCTAGTCTTTCTGTCTCTAATTCTTTCTCCGATAATTAGTTGTTAATTGCAGAATCAGCGCTCTACAACTATAGATTAATGTCCACATGCACACATACCCCTCATATATGCAGTAGTAAAGGAGATCATCCTTGAGGCACCATGTTGTCAGACGGTATGGAAAATCAATGTTGGCTGTGTCAACTCCAGCAGGATGGTTATTCCATGTCTTCCCTGTTAATGTAGCCTGCCCTTTGGCCTCATTCCTGACTAATGGGCGACCCCTGGCTCCTTTAGAAAGCCTGCTTAGGCCAGCCTCATACTCAAACATCTTTCATTGTGCTTTATTATTTTATAAATAAATAAAATAAATATGTTCCCGTAAAAATAAGAGGGAAATAATTACATGCTCACAGATTTTTCAGCATGTTTTTTGTGCACTTGCAGATGTGTAGCCATGTGCGCTGTGTGTGTCTGTTTGCAGCCACTCTAAGACTGTGCCTCGAGAGGCTGCCTATATACAGCTGTTTACCCAAGAGTCAAATTAATTAGGGAGATTAATAGGCTAATAAGTAGAGATTGCTTCACTTAATGACTTACTGCTTTCTTGCAAACACTCTTAGCAGCTCTTTGCAAACCAGCGAGGGATTAAATAGCAAGGCCCTGAAAGAGATAAATATGATGCAGGCTCCATATCTGATAATCACAGATCCAGATCAATCACTGATGTTTGGGTTTGCATGTTATGCTGTCAGTATTGGCACATCAGATGTACAATTTCTACCATTTCACGGTAAGCAGGGATAACATGCCACAAAGGATTAGGCTGTCACTCAGTGTTTGGCACTCAGAGGTAACATGCAAACGGAGACGTGGAGATGATGTTAAATGGGCAAGATAGTGTCGCTTCACTCAGGAACCGACTCTTCCATGAGAGATACTGTCAGTGCTGCATATTAGCTGTTTAAAAAAGAGAAAAAGTTTTAAAGAGGAAGCAGCGGGCCTCTTGATCACCTACACCGTAACCCCTCATGTGTTTGACACAGGAGACCTCACTGTTCTTTATTACTTTGTCCGCACCAGCTCACCTGCGGTGGCTTGTGTGCACATGATAATCGGCCGTGATGTGCTCACACGTGGATCGTAAATGCTAACAGAAAAATCATGATGCTGAAAATGTTGCTGATGTTGAGTTTTCTGGCCCCCGGAGGCTTCAGAGTGGAATAATGTGGCATTTCAGGCTGACCATGTCCCAGCTCTAACTTCTTCACACCTGCTTCCTAGACTCCAGCTTCCTCAGTGGATTTTAGTAAAAAAGGGCATTTGGAATGAGGCCATAGATATTCATCATACTTTCTGCACAACATGCATGATTCGTTTCATTATACTGTCTGCTTTGCATGCACAGTGTAGTGTTCATATGTATAATAGTGGGTGCCAGCTGTCTGTTTGAGCTATTTGAGTGGTCCACTGCTGTATGGCTCTATAAGCTATAATAGGCTGGGTGTGCTCACATGGGGTCAGGTAATCCCATCATGCTTTGCAGATGGCGGAGCGTGCAGTGTTTTACCGGTAATGTCTCACACTGCCATGATTGTGTTGGAGACATTATGCATAACAGTCATCAATCCTTGGTTGGATCCAGCTTTATTAAGTACGTTTTTGTTAAGGTTTCACAGCAGCACATGCACAAAATGATCCAACGCAAAGCAAAATGAACACAACATGTGAAGCAGGGAGTTTGTAAAGTCTCCTGACAGGAAGTTTAATTGGTAGAAACCTTTTTGTGTGTTTAACTTTTAATTAACACATTGTTTTAATTAGGAGGCAAATGATCTACGTGAGTACTTCAGTCTCATTTGTTTTTTTGTGGTAATTACACAAATGTTTCCACGTGAATGTAGTACAGGACGTGTGATGCTGAAAGAAACAGCAGTTCTGATGCTGCAGTAGAAACCAACACACCAGATTATCAAAGGAGACGTTGCTGATTCACATATTCAAGTCATTTTTCATTTTTCCTCATCTCTTTTATTTTACAGATGTAGAGAATGGGGTCGGACAGGGATGAGATGGATGCTTAGAGGAGAACAGAAAACAGCAGGGGAGTGAACTCCCGACCCCTGAAGGTAGTTAAAACAGACACCCGAGCAGGACCAAGACATTTCTAGAGCCCATGCTTCAGTGAAACATGGATGATAAATCTCTTTGGCTGAAGGTACATACTGCAACATACTGTATATGCGGCTTTTATCTAAAGGGGATTCTATGCAGCATGCCACCTGCACGGCCGACTAACATCAAGACTCTTTGTCATCATTATACATAGCACAATGAAATCTTTTTTGGTAGAAGGCAATATATATATATATACAAAAATACAATAACAATAGAGGTATTTTGCAGTATAATGACGTGGTTAAGGCCAGCAGGATGTTATAAAGTGCAGTGTAGTGCATATCACAGATGTGTGTGTCTGCAGGGATCCAGTGTCTATAGGGGGTGTGTGTGTGGGTGTGTGTGTGTGTGAGAGAGCAGGGGGAGTGATTGATTTCACAGCTCTGGGGAAGAAGCTGTGTTCAGTCTGCTCTTATGAGTCTTGATGTTTCTATAGCTCTTACTGGAAGGAAGAGGCACAAACAGCCTGTTGCCCGGGTGGGTGGGGTCTGCAGCAACATGCCTGGACCTCCACTGGATCCGGTCAGCACATAGTGAGTCCAGATCTGGGAGACTCTCAACTCTTGGATGGACGGACACGTTCATGTTAATCATGAGTCAGATTCATTTCTTCATTCAAATAGTTTGGAAAATTTAACTGGACAAAATCATCAATTATCAATGAAACTTTCAGATTTATTTGTATAGCACCATTCACACTCTGGCACGTCAAGGTGCTTTACAGACCAAAAAAAAGACAGATTTACTGAAAATATGTGTTAAAAACAAATGTTTAAAATTGATTATGAAACAGAAGGAGTGCAGGGAAAACACAGGAGCCGAGAGGTGGTCCTAACGTTTTGTTTATGATTGTTTACTTTGTCTAATTTCTTGGAGGAATCCTCTAATAATCCTCTAGAAATATCACAATTGATACTTTGAGTCTTAACCAATTAAGGCCACTAGTGTTGAGGGAAGTGGTGTTCACTGGTACGACACATTTAATCACTGCTGCATGACATTCATTCTGACCAGACAGCAGCAGAGGTGAGTCATAAAACCCACGGCTGAAAGAAGTATACTGTTTCTTTGAACTGATAATAATGTTTGCATCCACTCCGCGCTGTTACCTGAAGGGAAACGTGTTCTGTTGCTGCTACAGGTCACAGAATCTGACGGGGAACAGAACACAGTGTAGCAGTGGTGACAGATAAGAGACAAATATTGAAAAAAAAGTTTCTACTTTAGCATGTTGAACAGGATCATTGTTCCCCTTTAGTCATGGATGACCTCCTGTAAACCTTTGGATTGTTCAGCTGCTCTGTCAAATTATTATTACTTGGGTTGTGTTTTCCTGGCATCCTTCCCGCTCAGCAGAAAATTCTAAATCTAATAATAATAAGAATTTTAACAAGACTGCTGTGGTCCATGTTTTTCTGAACAATGTGCCGTGCAGAATCAGAGGCAGAGTTTCAGCGTTTGTGGCTTATGTAAAAGTTAAAAGTGGTTAAGCTTCTACCCACACAATATTTTTAATCAACTCAGCCTCAGGCCTACTGAGCCACGTCTTCCACAACATCGACTTCAGATAAGTAATAAAAAAAATCAATAGATGCATGATGGGTATGATACAGCTCCCTAGCTGCTCCTGTTACTGACTCGTTTTCATCAGATTCCAATAGAAGTGATGTTGCCACTTCAGAAAATGAACTCACCTGTCGCCCCTTCATTGTCCACATTTAGGGACTACTACTACTACTAATCCCAACTCAGTCTCACCTCATGATGTTCAATACTAACGTAAGTCTGTGCGCAGTCACACAAGTTTGAAACGAATGCTTTCAGTTGTACACAACACAACAACCACAACCTCGCCCTGATGTTTAACTCCTGACCTTCACCAGCTGTGTATTAATGATTAACACCAACCATGAGTGGAAAACAACACAACATGAGGGTCGCAACAGTCATGAAGCACCTGCATGAAGCAACAGTGGCATAAAGTGCTGCAGACCCGGACTCCTGGGTGAGAGAGTGCCGTGTGCTGGAGCCCTTCACAGCCCATGTCGGGGACAGTTTGTGTCAGTGTGCATGAAACAACAGATTATGTGAGAATGAATGTAATGGAACGAGACTGTGTTGGTCTGCATGATTACCTAAAGGAGGAAGGAAACGATGCAATTAACCTTTGCTATATGTGTTAGCAAGGATAGAGCATTTCGAGCTCTAAATAATGTAGGCTGTCTTTCCTTATCCCGTTCCACCTGTCTAATGTTATATTTAGTGGCCCTCTTTGCAGGTTGAGGTCCAGAACAACAGAAATAGCCATGTCCAGCCAACAAAATGTGTGTTTTCCTTCAGCTGTGATTAATAAATAAATACTGCTTCCCTTACGGCTGCAGGCTGCGGGTTTACTGTAAATTGAGAGGCTGCCCTTGAATGGAAAAGGAATGGGGGTTGTTTTTAAAATGTTGAGAGTATGGCTTTGTGAAAATCCATCAACAACTAAGCTGCAGCCTACAGAGACGAGTTCTATGAATTTAAAAACACCTCATTCAATGTCAGAAAGAGTGGCTTTATCATGAGACCCACAGACATACATGTATGACAACAGAGAGCAGTATTTACTCCAGCCTGTGAGAGTGTGTGTCTTCTATCATGTGGAGCAGAAGCTGCTTCACAGAATGGATGGCTGCTGTCAGACAGAGGAGAACAGATAGACTGTTGTTAGAAGACAGAGCAAGAGGCTGAAAGATATAGTGAGAGGACTGTGAGGCTGATTACAGATGAGGTGCAGGAGATGGAGTCCTCTGCTCTTCTTTCCATCCTTGCTGGGAGGAGAAAAGCAGCAGCACGCTGAACCCTGAAGATGTAAAAGGACGCATTGATTTATTGAAGCATTGATTTGTTTTCCCCACAACTGCCTCTCTTTTTTAATCTTCTCTGCGTTGAGATGTAATCCTTTCTACACCTTCGATCTTATAATGAAATGCTTTTGTATTCACTTGCAGTTGCTCATTCGTATTGACCTCCCAGAAACTGCTCCTGTAGTGTTGTAACACATAAGATAGAAAACCTGACACATTACAAAGTGCTGGTCACGCACTCGTTCCTTGAAGGTATGAACATGATATTCAGTGAATTCCATTATGGAGCTATTTATCCCTCGCTGACGGAGCGATGTTTGCAAGACGGCAGAGAAAGATAGGCGGCTGTCAGCATTTTAATTCACTGTCACATCTTTGTTGTACGCGTCTCATGCCTGTAGCCTGAAGTAGTTTTTGTGTGGGTGTGTGTGTGTCTGTGAACCTGAACTGCCCCCGTTTTCAGACGAGCAGATTGAGCTTTTGCTTTGCTTTTTTTGCTGACTATCAGATCCAGAGATTGACACCAGCCTCCTGGCTCCGATGTGAGAGTGCTACTGATGTTTGCATCTATCCACTGCCAAGAAATGAAAATAAGCACTTTTACCTCAAAGTGTCAAACTGTTCCTCTAAGTCTCTAAGTCGGCTGAGCTATTCAGAGCATAAAGCTGGAAGCAAAGAGAAACAAGCAGCCTGGATCCAAGACTCTACTGTAATCTCTCAATCCAACACTCTTTTTATCTTATTTGTTTATTCAGAAATAGTAAGTGTAGTTTTTACCTAGTGTCAGACAACAGACGTCTGTGTAGCATTTCTTAAAAACAAAGACTTTAAATTGTGCTTGAAGTTACTCTTTACATGTCTGCCTCTGCTCTTTACCTTATACAGTCTGTCTGTGTGTGTCCTTCACAGTTGCAATGCAGCAAGAGTTTGTCAGCTGGTGCAACATTGACAGGAACAGCCTGACTGGCGTGCTCTGGGTATGTATTTCCACTGCGGCGTAGAACCCACTTGTTATTAATCAATACATTAATATGTCTGATTTCAATCTGCAGCCTAATAAGCCAGCAAAGCCTTACATCGTTGTTAGTCTATTTTTACTTTAACTTTACTTTTCCCTTATTTTTGCTGAGCTTTGTGTTGCCTCTGCTTGGTGTCATTTCTTTAAATGTCATCTTTTGTTTAACTAAACTACATGAGGGCCGTGCTGTTTAACCAAAAACCTGGAAACAGCTTTGAACGAGCTAGGAAAGCTGACCTAACAGTGGCCTCATCATAATTATATTATTGACTAATCATGACTAAAACACATCTTCTGATACTGTTCAGAAAATATGGAATGTGTGATACTATGCAGAAAGGAGGATGAACACAAACAGTGATCATTCATTCATCAGTATATTCCTACCTGAATTTGTTCTTACTCTGCGAACAAATTTAGAACTGCCTCACAAATGAGGAATGCCGAACTGTCTTAAAAATGCAAACACATACCTTTTAAGTACATGCAAAGCATATAAAACCACATTCATTAAAAAGGGACTTAAATAACATTTTTATAATATATTTGCCAAATGTTTTAAATAACCACAAGATTGACGCACTTTCACCCTCGTTCCGTGGACACATTTGGACCTTGTCCTCCACCAGTCTCCTTCTTTTTCTTCGGGTCCCTAATGTGTTTTATGTCGCACCACTTTTCTGCCTTTTGGCGACGTTACTTCTAACAAACTGTGACATGTACTACGCCTCTCCTCGCATAACCACTTCCTTCATTCATAAATCAGCTCTAGGCAAGCGGCTTCCCTAAATGGAGAAATGGGGATGGGTAGTATGCTGATCGCGTCCGTCAATGTAGAATTATTCTGATTCACACACATATGCAAGGTGGTGAGAAGAACAATGGCTGAATGAATCCCACAGTGATTTTGTGTACGCACTTGTGCAAAAAGTAAGAACATTTCACATTCATTTCATTGAGTTCAAGAAAAACTTTATTTATTCATTTCTAACTTCTTGACCCTAGTCAGGTTTTCTGCTCATACCCCCGTCAAGCCTTGACAGGTCTCAGAGAATATAGCTGTAAAACCTCTTATGAGTATTTACTGCAATACTTTATACTGTGGTGTGGCTAGGTTTGCCATTTACCACCCACTGAACCCTAATGCAGATCTGCTGAAATTAGTTATGACATGTGTGAGGGAGGCAGAGGAGGGGATTTGGGAGGTCAGGCTGAATTCAAGACATCCTCATCGCCTAACAGAGAGGAAGGCACATCCGTAGAGGAGCTATGGACTTTAAGCATTTATGGAATGATGCAGCTGAAGTGCACATCATGAATATATTTTACCTTGTATCATGTTTCTCCTCAAAGACTGGCCTTGTCTGATCTGAGAGCTACATAAGTAGAGTCAGGTGAGCACATTACAAATATACAAATATATACAAATAGCCTTCGATAAAAATATCTGTCCCACATTGTATTTAGTCAAGCATAGAAGTGTTAGCACATTTTTACCATAGTGTTTCACATTTAAAAGCCTTAATTACTTTAATTTGAGTAACATATTCTACCAGGGTGATATTATTAGCCCCCTGCCAACTGGCCTCTATCACTGTTTTACAATGACACTATGTAGTCTATGCTTAAACTGAGTGATCCTGGAAACATCTGATCGGCACTTAAAAGTGATGATCGGGTATTTTGCAGCACACACAGTATAACGAGGAAGGTTTTACAGCAACATTTGTAAAGCACCGCGGCAAATGTGACAAAAGTGAAACTTTCGACTTCTCGTTAAGGTGGAAAGAGAATCCACATGGAAAGAATCATGAATGTGGAGACTATCTGAATCTCTTTATATATCAAACCAGAAGGAGTCAGCAGCAAAACTGAGTCTGTTTCCCGATTTCTATTCAAACATGGCAACGACGCATCTTCTAGTGAAGAACTTACGAACTTAACCCTGATTGAAAAGGTTGTTATCACATAAAAAGGGTTAAAGGGTTCCACAACTGACCATTAGCACCAGGAGGGTCTCATAACTGTGACCTTGTTATTTCTAACGGCCCAGAGCTAGACACAGTATGGATATATATGCATGATATTTGCATCTTTCTGTAACATTTGATGTGTTCAGCATCAGGCCACCAGCAGCCAAAGGAAGGGACTGCTGATATAGAATGTCACATAAACAGTTTAAGGAGAGGGAACGGTCATGGAGGCTATGCTAGTCAGCTTTCAGGGGATAAATAAATAAGCAGAGAGAGGGAGGCGGTTGTACGTTTAATATCTTGTCTGGGTCAGCGGAAATTATCCCAGCTTCCTGCTAAAATCTGACCCAGCTCTGACCTCAGATCGGACAGGAGGGGTCCCTGGTGGGTCTGATTTTCCCACAAACAGAAGATGCACACATGCCTGTAAAAGCTTATGTGAAGATCTTTAATCTGGTGACACTTGAAGACAGATTACAGCCGTCCTCTGAAAGATCTACTGCAACAAGTTTTGTCTCAGAAGGATGCAGGTGGAGACGCTGTTAAATAAACAAACCAGGTTGTTGGATTTTATTCAATGCAACCACGGTGTGTTTATAACTGCCCGTCAGGCTGTGAAAACACTGCCGTTCTCCTCTCTGGAGAATTCGATGCAAAAAGATATTGTCTCTGACAGTGGGAGAGCCAGCGCTGTCTTTGAACAGAGGAAAATTGGTTTTCCTGTTTCATTCAGATAGCTGCGTACATTTTTGTTGAAGTAAATCAAAGTCTGGACAAACAATAAAAGATGTGTGACAAGTTTGCACAGTGAATCTTTAAGAGGAAAACACACCGCAGTGCCTCAGGGCTGCTGTGTGTTTTGTCATAATTGGGATGGTTTGGATGGATTACTGATGCCATAATTTAGTGCTGCTCTAATCTGAGGTCAAGGACCCTCTATTAACACTACCAGACTGCTCCCTTAATATCTGTTTAACAGGTCTTTTTTTAGAAAAAAATCTAAAACCAAACGGTTTTATTTTTGTATCACAGGGCGACGGAGATCCAGTAATATCTTGATAACGCGCTGACGTCAGTGTTGTAGAGCAGATGGTCGCTCTGAGCCAGACAGCAGCCTGCTAAACGACTCAACAGCCTCAGACCGTGAACAGCAACCCACATTAGCTGTTCTCCTCTTTGTCTTTACAAACATGAACAGACATCTTGTCAGGACTCGTAGTTTATTGATTGGAGCAGAAAGAGTTTCCTCCTGTACCACGTAAACCTGGCCTGCTGACCTGACCTTGCAGCCATCTGAAATAAAACATGATCATCACTTGCTCAATTAAACATTAAAGAAATGTTGCGAATACATTACAAAAAAGTGCTAGATGAAATGCATAAAGATTTAATCTGGATGCTTTTATTTCTGTAAATGTGGATTTTTATGAGTTACTCATACAAGACATGAACCGGTGCCTGACAAATTAAAGCTAGAATCAGAGCTAGAGAAGAACCGAGCATGCCCCTTTTTTCCATACATTTGCATTTGGCTTATGCATAAATGTTGATTTAAATAAACAAATAAGACACTGATAAATATTCTAAAGGTAAGACACACTTATATATTGTTTAGATTGTTTATACTGTTTATTTTTCACATTATTTATTTAGATATATTTTAGTTTCTGAACCCCTGTAGAATTGTGGCCACTTTCCCTTACAATGACTTTGCCCAGCCAAAGCAGAACCACTTGGCCATGTAACGGCTGTTCAGGCTGATCGCTGGTTAATCCATATCTGTCAAGTCCAAGTAGGTAGATGCTGAGTTTGTGTCTAGTGATGGGTCTTTATTGTATCATTTCACTTCACTGCTGGGATTATTAGGCATCAAAACTACTTGGGTAAAACAAGATGGTCAGACACTTCTCATCTGTTGTCTTGGTTACCATGGTAACAACCCCTTCCCCCAACCAGAAGACCTATAACCACAGCAGTATGAATATGTAAACAACGTTCTTAGCCACATGAGCAATTGAATGTTAGGCATTAAAATCAAAACATGGCTGGTTTTAGCTAAAGATGATGGGTTGTGTTAAAACACACACATTCATTACACGTTTTACACTCCTTTCGTCACCATTTTGGTTACCATGGCGACAGGTCCACCCACCCCAGCAATGCAATAAGGACGCACACGTGGGTCGTTTCCAAGGACTAAAATATCGAATCACATGCTTTGTTTTCCTGCTGTTGATGGGCTGCCAACTTCAATTTAAGTCTTTCTTATGTACTTGTCAAAACTTTAGAACCCTTTAAATACAGGAAACATGTAGGCAGGAATTGAACTTTCCTTTAGTGTAAATATTACAGAGAGGTTGATATAGTTTGCATTTCTCTCACATTTGAGTGAATTATTTTGACTTAATCCCTCAAGCTTGAAAAAAAAACAACCTGTCAGCAAGAGTACCTTAAAATACTTGCACTTAAAAAAAGATTATTAGTCATGTGTACTACAGACACACTCATACCAAGTGACAGCGTAATAAACAGCACAGCACAGATCGGCAGTAATGAGGAATGCAGCGTTGGGAGGACAGCTGAAGTGACGTCTTTATTTGATCTTTTCAAATGTGCTCAAAGCAGAGAAGTAAACATTTTGTTCTTTTATAAAAGGACAGTTCGCTTTAACATGAAAATCTTTCAGAGCGTTGTTCATTATACAAACATAACACTAATCATACTGATACATGTGTGATTATGAGGCACCACACTAATACTGTACTCTCTTTAATTATTTACACAGAAGGGTGGGGTGTGGGGGAGCATTAGCCCTTCTGGCTATAAATGCTTGAATTATAAAGATGAAAACTTTAGCTGTATAAATCATTTTTACGTCTTCTAACGTGTGCGAGCAGCAGATAACAGCAGCAGGGGGTTGTTTTGTTTTTTTGTTGTTCTTTTGCTTTTTGTTGTAGTTGTTCAGGAGAGATGTGTGACCAAAAATAGGGCGGAGAAGAACAGACAGACTTGACCAGAAAGAATCAGGCTATTTGAGAAGGCAGTCTCATAAACACACACACACACACACACACACACACACACACACACACACACACAATCGCTGGCAGTTTGGATAAGATGCTGTAAACCCTCCAGCTCACTTTATCACAACACAGATACACGTTACACACTTTGTCTCCTCCTTCTCTCTCTCTCTCTCTCACACACACACACACACACACACAGTAAATGCCTTAGTAGGTGCTTGTCAGTCTCAGCAGTACTTCTGTATTCCATCTTTTTCTCGCAGGGGAGAGGAAGGTGCAAACACATGTCTTCAAAAGGAAATGACCTGTGATGCCACTCCTCAGTGTACATGCCAGAGTCCGGCTGCAGTTCACAGTTAACAGACTTTTAAGCCCACACAGAACACAGAAGTAGAAATATAACTTCTTTCTTTGTCTTTCAGGATGAGTCTTTTTGTTTTGCTACTGAAACAGTAAGCAAGGAGCCCCTTCGTCCCATTGGTCCTCATGTTGAGTGTGTGACGTAATAGCAAGGTAAAGAGAGCGGAGTAAGACGGAGAGAAGATTTGAACTAATGTCACAAACAGTATCTGTGTGGAGATTGTCAAGGCCTTCGTATTATGTTCAGTGAATGAGGTCACATTGTAAATCACACAGTCACAGTAACTGTGTGCAGTACGTATATTTTATTCAAATGAAGAGAGAGGGAGCTGTTGAGGAATGAGCCGAAGCCCACATCATCAGAGTCCAAAAAGCAGCCTGAGAGGCGTCTGATGACAGCCTCCTCTCTGAACATCAGCAGAGAGCTTGTTCCTGTAATATAAGCCCCACTTTGTGCCTTTAGTTCAATCTTTTGATCCAATAAGCATTTCTTCATTTCTAATTCAATCCCTGAAAGTGAAGGTGTAAAAGCACCCGGGGCCAGCACTTAATCAAACAGCTCAGAGCAGTGTAATTGAATGTCTGCAGGGTAAAATATCTATTACACACCCAGTCATGCAAGACACCTCAGAAAGAGCGTTTCCATGACTTACAGAGGATCTTCTGGAAGGCTCTGCGGAAGTCCTGGTTGAAGATGGTGTAGATGACCGGGTTCAGGGAGCTGTTGCAGTAGCCAATCCAGAAGAAGAACTTGAAGAGAGTCTCAGGGATCTTGCAGGGATCACGGCAGATTCCGTAAAGGCTGTAAGAGAAGAAGAACGGAAACCAGCACACGACGAACACGCCCATGACCACAGCGAGGACAAAGGTGAAGCGTTTCTCCCTGGCGGCGGACACCTTCTTCCTGTTAATGGTGCTGCGGCGTTTGCGTCGGGATGAGAACAACTCCATGGATTTAGAACTGGCACGTGACTTCCTGCTTGAGTATTTGGAGGCGGAGCTGCTTTTCCGACTGGACTTCCGGTCTTTCCGGTCTTCGTGGTGATGTTTTGAGAAGTTGGAATTCTTTTTAGGTTTCTCGTCTGACGAGCTGCTGTCCTCAAAGTCGTCATCGTGGTCTGTCTGTGGATGTTTCGGCTCGTTCGGTAGAGGGGACCGAACCGCCTGATCTTGGCAGTGCCCGTTCTCGTGATCCTGCTCCTTGACACTCCCATCTCTGTTGGACTTTAAAGAGCTGCCCATGCCTGGGTCTGCTTTGTCCATCCCATTCTCCAGTGGGGAATCCACATCCCTCTTCTTCTCTGACATTGTTCTGGTCCTGGTTTTTGCCACTTGGTAGATGCGAATATAGACTAAGATCATAATGACACAGGGGGCAAAGAATGATCCAATGCTGGAGTAAAGGATGTACCAAGTTTCATCATTTAGGATACACTGGGGACTGGCCTCACTGCTGCTCCTGTCCATAGAAATCAATGGGGGGAAGGAGATGACAGCTGAGATCAACCAGACCACCACAATCATACCTTTAACTCGTTTCGGTGTCCTCTTCAAGTTGTACTCTACAGCCTGTGTCACTGACCAGTACCTGTCCAAACTAATAGCGCACAGATGAACAATAGAAGAAGTGCAGAATAAAACATCCAGAGCCAGATAGATGTCACACCAGATCTGGCCAAAGAACCAGTAGCCCATAAGTTCATTTGCCAGAGAGAAGGGCATGACCAGAGTGGCCACCAGAATGTCCGCACTGGCCAGGGAGACAAGAAAAAGGTTCTGTGGTGGCTTCAGAGCTCTGCTCGTTAAAACGGCGATGACAACCAGGACGTTCCCGACTATTGTAAACAAAATCAGAAAGCTGACAAGTCCAGCGAGACCCCAGATTGCGAGCTGGGTGTACTGACTGTCAGAGGTGAAATTAGAGGAGGTGTTTTCTCCCTCTGTCCCCCGTTCCAGGATGGAGATATTTAAGAAATCCATTTTTTCTTAACGTCAAAATGAGACTTTTAAAAAATTCAAATGTGCGGAAACAATCTGTAGAAACATCCAATTAAGACTTGAGCGCATATTTCTCTGCAGACATCTACAGCAAATGACATGTTTAACCCTGGAATCTTCCTCATCTTCTCTCTCCAGTGGAGAAAAAAAAGAGTGAGGGAGAGAAAGAAAAAGAAATGCTGGTAAAATCATTTACGTCCTTATTCCTGAAACGTGCAGGCTGCTGCTCAGCAGCAACATTTCCATGGTTGGAGAGCGAGCTCCCTCCTCACCGCGTCCTCTCCCATCCCGACTGCGCCCGCATCTCCGCTCCACCTCCGCCTCCCTGCTGTGTCCTGAGAGAGGTTTGTAACGACCACGTGTCTTTTCTTCCTCTTTTTAAATTGGAAAGATCTAGCAAGGACCCGCTCCGCCCCGAAGGAGAGATGGAAGCGATTATTGGATGAGAGGACGGAGGCGAGCGAACTCTCCCTTCTTCTTCTAACTGAGAATATATCTGGGAATACAGGATAAGATCAGAGCAGGCTGCTGATGGAGCCAGCTCCTGTTTATTGTGTCTGTACAAACCGGACCGAGAATCCCACTTCTCATTTCACTTCTGAATGTCTGATCCAGTTTATTGAGAGCGCACTCCGCGCGGTGCGAGTGCGCGCACGAGGAGCCGCTCGTTGGAGGTCACATTGCTGTCAAAACGCCAAGTACCGGCGCGCTCCGCTCTGTCCTTCTGTGCACACGCTGGAGGTCAGTATTGTAACAGTCAGCTCCGAAGGGACACACGGATTCACACAAAGCATAAATATGAGCCAAAGACAATGCATTCACAATATGTTTGTTAGAGGATTACACGGTGCAGTTGTGTGTTCTGATGGAAGTGAGAACTCATCTGCATGGAAAGCAGTGTGAATACAAAACAGAACAGGGCTTCCCAGTTATGATTAATGAGTATACATCCTAAATCTGTGAGTCTATCTCCTGGGTGGGCTCTATCACATGCATCAAAGTGACGAATAAGTCCTGACATTAGGTTATCTCGTCTTCAGGTTGTGATTTCCTATGAGGACACACATGTGCAGACTGACTTTCCACACAGACATCAGAACAGCCTTAAACTGTCTCTTTGTGAAGTTTCAACCATCACCATCCTGTCTGTCAGCGAGGCTGCAGAAGAACTCTGCCAAGGCGCAGTGGTAAAATAAAAATGATGCACTTTATGTTGTTAACCTCCATCTCTGGGTGGTGTTGCCTCCTGGAGAAAAACCCTTGTCTTGCCTTTGCCAGTACAACCTGGTATAAAGTTCCTGGCTCAGTGCGTTTATTGACCATGTCTCCTAGCTAAGTACCTGCCATTAATCACAGCGCGCTCAGGCATACTGAATTAAAGAGCAGCCACAGCCGCAAGAAATGCTCCAAATTGATCCACAATCAAGACTGTGAGGTGGAATGAGGAGGGCTCGGGGACTCGTGGTCCATCTGCCTGGGAAACACCATGAAGGTGAAGCGGCTCCTTTTCATGTTGCCTTTTTAAATTTAACTAAGGCTGGAGTGATGCTGTAGGTCAGTGTGGATGCACTCTAAGCTGATTTTCAACAGACAGACAAGTCTTATTAGGGTCATTAAGTCGTGTCCAGAGGCCACTGCTCTTAAAAATATATAATTGGGTCACCAGTGAGTGATCCCAGCTATTACTGAGCTCTTTTCTTGTTTTCAGTGTTGAGTCCTGCTCTGAGGGAAATAAGTTGGCTCTTTCTTCTACTAGCCAGCAGCCAGCTTCTTAGTTTCAAGGAAACTCTGTTTATTGCTTTTATCTCTTTGAATTTGAGGCTTTTTACTCATCCTTTTTGTGCTCTTTTGTTCTGCGGCGCTCACAGAGAGTGGCCCTGGTTGGCTCTTTGTAACAGTCTTTGCAGTCCTCTGCACTTTTATTTAACTGGTACAATACTAAACTGGAGAAGAAAATGGAGGAGGTGCCCAGAGGAATAGAGAAGTACACTTACAGACTAATTTAGCTTTAGAATCTTGCTGTATTCTCAGCAGCGTTTATTTTGTGGCCACACTGTGACCACTCCCGCCCTCTCATCGCACAGTGAGTGCCACATAATAGCTTGAGGACAAGCCAAATGCAAACCTTGTTATCCACATGCTAACCAAATCCCTGCAGAAATCGAAGCTTTTACTAGTAACAACAGCCACCTCTAATTTTCCCTCCATCCCTAATGTACAGCATTTTCCATATGTGCTGCCTCTATACGGGGAGGTTTGGTAGCAGCTGATGACAGTGACAAATGGCACTGTTACCTGGGCAGACAACTATAGAGCCTGGAACAAATAGTTCACCAAAGCAACATTCAGCCCTGGGGGGTTTCTCTCTTGCTCGCATCACCCCGCAGAGTAAGGCCTGCTTCTTATCTAATGTCTCTCCTTGACAAATTACCTTGTTGGAAAAAATAAAACCAGAGGAAGTAAAAGTTGTTTTTTTTACCAATTTTACCTCATCCAGTTAGTGTTGCTGATGTGTTTTATATCCATCTTAAATCATCTTTGATCCCAAACATTCAACCATCCTCAGATGTTTTGTCATTTGTTGTTGTCAGAACTACTGAAGGCCAAGTTACATTCCACAAAGTTTTCTTCTTCTGATTTCCCACAGATTTGTCAGAGAATCCACTGTGACTTTGGGGAAGGTCGGTGTCAAGAAGGAAGCGTTTTAACCACAACAGGTAGGACATTCCTTGGCTTTGATTGATAAATCTACAGCATTGTTTTAGTGATAAACGTCCTCTATATGAACCTATAACTCTAATAATAGATTAGATGCTCCAACAGCTCCATTGTAAAATATGTATTTAAGATTAAAACCAAGCAGATGCTGTGCAAATGACTTATAATAACCATGGTGGTTTGAAATAATCACACAGTCAATGGAGAGTAAAAAAGAAATTAAACAGATGTGAGGGGCATACAAGTTAAGACTCTTTTCCTCTGAGCATATTTTGGCATTTCAGAACTCAGGCAGTTATTTATCAGCACAGACATGGAACGAGGGCACCTGTGTGGAAGGTTCTACTTTTATTGATGGAAATCTCCATGTCTCATGGTGCATGAACTGCCTGATGGGAAGTAAAATACAGCAGCCTGTAACGAACTGAATGAGAAAGAATTTATTAATACAATAATTGTAAATGTGCATTGGCGTCCTAGACCCCAGGGTAAAAGCTCAAGCGGAGAGGCCGCTGACCAGAAGACCCCCCGGGTCTAGACCTGGTGGTGGTGTAGAAGCAGGAGAGCAGGAGAGAGGAGGCCTTGAACTGCATGGATCGGGAGGTGCTTGGGGTGGAGGAGGGTTGCCGTATGCGATCAGGAGGCAGCTGGAGCTGGAGAGTTTTACATTTCTTGCTACGCTATGATTGGGCAGGAGAGGGACCGATCGACAGCTGATTGGTGAGGGAGGTGCCATCTGTTAAACACCTGACTATGTGGGAGGTCACTAGAGGGAGTGCAGTGCAGCGACAGAGAGAGAGTGAGGATGGTGAAGAGGGAGAGGGAGGCGGATAGAGATAAGAGGTGGATGATGGGAAATAGTCTTCATGACTGAGCTTACGCTGAGAGCTACATTTGACACAGACATAGATCCATTGCACATAGTGCTACAAAGAGGAGCCTTCATAAACCTAAACCTTTGAGACGTTTGGTTAAAATATAGTTACGTTCAACTCAACTACAAATCTAATGTCAGCGTTCATGTTCATTAGTTAAAACTGTAGTTTTCTTATTGTCTGGAGGGAACACAGGTTCAAGAGTCTGCAGCCAAGCTAGCAGCTCCGTGCAGCTGCAGACACAGCAGAGAAAAACACTAAAAACTCATCCATAACATTACATATTTGTACAATTTGTGATGTTAGTAATGATATGTAATCACAGCATGCCACCTGCTATGAGTGTAAAGGCTCATATAGGTAAACAAACATGTCTTCAAGTCAACATTAGAACCTTTAGCTCAGTCTCTAACTCACTGAGCAGACGATGGCTATCATTTCAGACCAACAGCCCCTGTCAAGGTCTTGGCTTGTAGCTAATGCCATCTCTGTTATTAATGGTCGGAACCTTTTTCTTCATAAATATCAGGGAGTCATGTTTTAATTTACATCTAAACACAAATCAAACTGCTTATCTAAAAATGAGGGTTCAGACTCATAAAGCATTTGCTGCAGCACAACAGATTGTCGCAGTCCGAAGTAAATTACGCAACTGTCCCGAGACGGTTGACTCTCCAATTATACACACAGGGTGGCTTTAGATCAGTGGCTATGCAGTGTCTGGCCTGGCAGAGTCATTACTGTCCATCTGAGTCACAGTTGGGCCAAACTGGCAGATCTGCAGATCTGCAGGCAACGTGAGATTTCGACACAGCAGGAATGTGTTGCAAACGTGACACCCCAGACATAGACCTGACATCAGTCCACTAGGTGTTGCATCATGAGCTGCACACCAGATTGACTTGCCGTTGGTGAAAAGTGACCATCTGTAGAGTGTCACTCAGAGAGGTCACAGATTGGTCGAGAGAGGGGTGGTGGAATTGATGCAGAGAGGCTAGAGACAGTAGACAGTGATGGATGATGGGGTCATCATCATTAGTTCAGGTTTGTCAACGGAATCGACACTTAAGTGCATCATTTGCAGCTAATAATGTAGTGAAGCTTATCTCTTGTTGATGGAGGACTCGCAGTAATCCTATGAGTCAGTGTTTTCTGATAAAATCACCATCAGGCTCCACCTCATAACTAACGCTGAGCCAGTGCTACAGTTTGTCAGGTGGTGCAGTTAGCCACTCCACCATCCGTAATCCATTATATTACCTCTTCTGTCTACATTATGTGACAGCCTCCAGTAACCACAATGCATTTTAAACTGTTGTAGGTTTGTCCAAAGATGGATAGGTTAGGTATCAGCATCATCTCACTCCTAATTGTTTTGTTATCTGAGATCTCAGACAAAAGCATGAAAACAAAGTAAAAGTGTGTGTTACATTTTGAAAAAGGAGGGTACAGAACTCTAAAAAAGATAAGAATGGAGCTAACTGTGCATGCTGGAAGAGACCTTTTGTTGTCGGTTAATTAGCCACAGAGTAAAGGATCCCATTCACTTTGGGAATTCAGTGGGAAATGACACCTCCGATCTTAACCTCAGCCTCACATCATTGTGTGCAGGGGTGTTGGCTGAGGGGGAGGAAGGTTAACATTTTTTTCCCTGGCCTTTGTCTTGTCTTCATGCATGCCTACATCTGCAGTCCAAACATGTACGGACACACTGCTGCCTGGGGACTGTTACTTCCCCTTTGGATAGAAGCTGAGGGTTTCAGATCGATAACACAACAAGCTAAAGAATTTAGAGGAGTTGGAGTATGAAAGGCAAAGTATTTAATTTACCATCCAATCTGAACTTGACAAAGGCTAATGTTGAAGATTCTCAATCTCCTAAGTCATTTGTTTTTAGCAGGCAAAGCTTTTTAAACAGCCATAAGCTGATTGTAAACCTGGTGATTGAGGGTTGGTCAGCTGACCATGACCACACACAGACCAGGCAGCAGCTCACCTGGACTGCATAGGTGAGTCCTGTCAGGCAATCAGTACAGACGCCCACCAGGCAAGAACATACTGCACACATACACAAGGCCTGGCATGTAATGTGGATCCATATTATTTGAAATACTTTAATAATCCCAGAAGGGAAATTAACATGTTTGTTTTTTATTTTTATTTTTGAAATACAATACATTATTTGGATGATAACAGCTTTACATTTAGCTGAAGATGAACCTGTATTTCGAATGGTTTCCACAGTCAATGCCATTGTTTTAGTATATTGTGCTCTACAACTCTTGTAACACATGCAGTTCAAATATTTTGACAGTCAATATTTATATTTCTGACCTGTCCAGCAGCTGGATCGTTGTAGCTCAGTGTGCAGACAGTCAAAGGGACAACAGTGGCGCAGTGGTATAGCAGGGTTGTCTAGTAACCGGAAGGTTGGTGGTTCAATCCCAACTCCTCCCTAATGTTGTGTGTTCTTGGGCAAGACACTTCACCCTAGCCTGTGGCGCGCCTTGCTAGTCATTGTATGACACTGCTTGTGCAGCAGTGGGGATTAATACAGTATCTAAAATAAAAAAAATAAATAAAAAATGAGGCTATGTGTTTTAGAGTAAAACCTCCTCTTCCTCTGGTAGTAAACCAGGACAGTGAGTTTTCTCACATAGTCGGTTCCACTCTCTCCTCTCAGTTCCTCTCACCGTTTATGTCTTCCACAGTGATTGAGTAAATATATTTACATTTGATGAGCTCCGGCGAAATGATGCTGACATGTTGTCACACTGTTTTGTTGCTTCTTCTTTCACATCATCCTTGGCGTGATGAAACCATTCCGTCCTGCCCTGTCTGTCTCCTTCCTGTCCTGGCTGGCATCTGTATCATTTCTCTCTCCCCACTTTTTCTATTTGCAGCTTAAACTGTAACATCTTTCAAGCTGTGAGAGATCACTGGTGTTTCGGTGTTTGTGAGAAAGAAGAGGGGAGTTTGCTGTCTGTGCATGTTGGAGCACTGCTATGACTTCAGTCTCACAGGAAACCTGCTTTATTCAATATAAAATCAAAGCATGCGAATCTTTAGGTTTGGAAATTGCTCCCTATCTGCAGACTGTCTGCTTCTAAGCTCTTTTAATTCTGCGCCTTGGACAGGCGCTGACAGCACCAGCTGATTTGAATACAGACTTTGCCTTTGTGGTGTCAGTGTGGTTTTTCAGCTGGAGCAGTGACATCTTAGCCTCCCTGCCCGTTCATGCCGGCTGCCCTGTGTGTCTGTGTGTGTGTCTGTGTGTCTGTGTGTGTGTGCAGTTAAATGGTATCACAGAATGAGAGAGACAAGTGTTAAACAGATTGTGTCAAAGCATACTTTATACTGCACGACTGGATTCAATTACGTTGATCTCACTGTGATTGGAGGAGAATTGGGAGGTTTAGACAAGTTAGATTGAGCTGATTGGACTCAAGTGGACTGATATTAATGAGACAGGACTGTATTAGAATTAAATTGAGTTGAGTTTTTCACAGTCTTTCCTTGTAGCTGCACACTGCCTTTAACTTTAGTACAGTATACATAGTTTCCATTCTGCTGTTTTATTCAATAGAATAGAATGTACTTAATTAATCCCTTTAGGAAGGTCCCTCAGGGAAATTCGGGTAAACTCTTTTATGATACATGCTCCATTTGTAGGGATTTAAATATCAACCTCATGTTCCATTTTTCTGGTTTCTTCAAGTGTAGACTCTACATGAAGCCTAACATTAAATAAAAAACCATTCACTTCGAAACACCGGCAGAAATGTGAGATACAAGGAGAAAGCTGAGGCTGAACCACAGCTGAAATATAGATCAGAGGGTTCATAATATCCCAGAGAAACAACAGCCAATTACTATAAATAGGGCTTTATGGTCTCTGTCAGCAGGAATCTTCTGGCACTCCCCTGAGGGTTTATTTTGTGCAGTACGTATTGCAGATACTGCAATTCCATGACATTTATGGGAATCATTTTTTACATAGTGTATTTTTAAAGGGAAACACCACCCTCTGTTTTATCTAAGGCAGTTCTAGAAGTTTATGGAAGCTCTGCTGGGTTCATGTAGCCTATTTGCTTTTCACATATCGTATCAATCCCCAGTGGAAGCCATTTCTGCCACTGAAGCACAGATAAAACGACCGTTTACAACCTGCAACAAATAACCACACGGCCGGCCGATGCATGTCAGTGAGTGGCTGGTGATTAAAGGAACAAAAAAGAAACATTTCCCTCAGGAGATAATACAAAGGTGACTGAATGCCTGCTTTGCTCCAGTCTGCTGGACTTTATTATAATGTTTACGTGTTTAATAAGATAATAACAAGAAGTAGACTGATCCAAATCACTATGGTGCCATTCCTGGATGACTTGGTGGATTTGAGCTGTAGTTTTCCTTCTTTTGTGTAGTACTGAAGAGGAGCACGCCAAAGATCTGTCCACAGGTGAAGCTTCACATGTACCCAGGTTTAAGAGTTCAAGGTACGGACAAGTAAGGATGGGGCTGTTATTAATGGCAGGTTTGGTGCTGTCACTGCTGTCTGTCTGAGTTGTGGCTGTAGCCAGGATTTTACAATTACAAAGGTAAAGGTAAAAAAGGATGCGTCCTTTTTGGCCACCCTGAGCACCCATACTGGAACACCTTGTACTGGCGCCAGCAACATCAGCTGACTCGACCGGACTTTTTAAATGATGGCTCAATTTACTGCCGTAAAACCTCTGCATTGATCAAAGACATTCACTCCTCCCATCTTCCACCCACACAAACAACCAATAACAGCAGTGATCAGGACAAAGTTCGTGTTTATATCTTTTCAGTAATTAAATACAGCATTTGACTTCAAGAACCTGGCCATGGCCCAATCATGGGGCACCTCTTTTGCAATTTCTTTTGGATTAGCCAAGACTCACTCCACATTTGGACAAAATGGCAAACACCCTATGTGACACTATGTAGTGAGTAGGTTGTGATTTTGGACCCGGTTGATTTTGATGTAGAGTCTATGGCTGCAGGAGATTCACTGATAAATGACTCAGAAGAGTGGGTGGACAGAGTGAGCTGAAATTCATGCTAATGAGACCTGATAGGCCAGTGTTTAACCGGAAGTCATGTAAATATCTTGACCTTGTGTTAAGCTCTCCTCCTCCTGGACTTCTTTCAGATCAGTCCTTTTGTGATTCCTTCCACACACAGTGGGGAAAAAAACCCTCAAACCTCCGTGCCAGCTTCCTCACAGAGCGGAACAGCAGTCACAGCCTGCTGCTGCTGCTGCCGATGCTGGAGATGAACATGGCATGACTAATTCAATTACAGTCGCACATAATGAAATGAAGATTGCACAAAACACGCACATACACACCCACATAATCAATCGCATGCACACACCCGGCTGCTTGCACAGAACTACAGAGTGTGCACTCATTTCTATTCCTTACGCATTGATCTGGATTCCTGCAAGTAAAGTCAAACACACACACACACACACACACACACACTGTCACTCACAATCACAGTTACAGCTAAAGAAAACAAAGACATTTATCACCAAGATGTAATGGGAATGTTGCACAGTGACAGCTAATTGACACTAAGGTGGAAAGGATAAACAGCGTGTAAAGATCAGTTAGAATCATTAAAACAGAGGCCTCTGTATATAACACACTGTATGAGGATAGAACCACAGCCCATACAGCATAGCTGCTGCTTAGCCAAACCCATGCTAACAAGTTCATTTGCCTGCAGAAAACTATGTGTCATTACTTACAGTGGTGTTTTCCACTGGCCATGGTTAATAGGATTGTGTGCATATGTGTGTGACACTTGAAGAAGTGTCGTTTTTTAATGAGCCTTGTGTTCAGGGCTGTTAAAGCACAAACCAGATGCGACTGCTTGTTAAATGAAATGGGACACCAGCAATGAATCAGGTAAATACACAAACCCAGAGTTTCAAGATGGTCTGGATTTAGTTTGCCTGACAGTTTTTGTGCGTGTCCGTTCACTGAATCAGTTCATGTTGATATGTCAAACAGCAGATGTCGGTTGTATGGAGGTTGCAGATGATTGACAGCTGATGTCAGAAAGCTCACAACTGACTTCTGTAAATCCTGTTGTGTTCCATTCATGTTGTACTGATAGGACCGTGATGCTGTTAACATCTGCATCAAGGTCTCTGTGGAACCATCACCTAAATGCAGATTTTCCAACACACTCCAAGTGTTTACAGCAGTGATGATACAACTGTCAATGTCAAAATAGAGACTTTTAACCTCCTCCTCCATCTTAGAGAGAGATGAGCTTTCAACGTAGGATCTTCTTTGCTTGCAGATGTCACTGATTTGGCATTTTGAGAGTCTCTTCCACTGTTTTGATCGGTCTTTCGTCTCTGGTTGGAAGCTGTGAACTTAAATCTCATCCATGGTTACAAATCATTGGGGAAATCTCTCAGAAACTCCCCTAAAATGGAAAGATTACCCATGAACATGTTGTGCTGAATGCTTTTCATCAGACCCAAGTACTTTCAGGTTCCTGGTGGTTGATGGTGGTAGCTCCTTTACTTTGGTAGGTTAGACACACATTTCCTCCATAGACTTTATTAATATCTTTATATAAAATTCAATCAGAAACATAATGATTGGGCATTTGAGTCTATAGAGGGTTATGCACACACATCACTTCTGCTTCACTCAGATTGAGTGGCAAAGGCTGAAGGCAGCATGGAGCCATGTCCATGTTTTCATCTTTTAAAACCACTCTTGAGGCAGTAGAAGCACACACACATAAATGGCAGCAGCATAAACACATGCACAGCTTATACTTATATGGAGACTGTTAGCCAGGTTATTGCTTCTTTGATCCCTAATGGTGTAAATATGGCCCATCTGCTGTCTGATGAAACCCTGTGAGACCTCTGAACTCCATGTGTTGACTCTGCCAACTATCATTCACTTTTTATTTTAGTTTTATTCCACCCATCTCTCATTTTGGCTCTCATTCATTCACACACTGGTGCTCTCTCTCTCTCCTCTCCCTCTGTCACACACATATCCTAGTAAAACCCAGGATTTGTGTGGAGAGGTCATTGTCATGCGGCTCAGGAGAGGGTGTTTTTGTGCTATTGCTCAGTTCATCCCCAGTAATCAGATTTTAAAACTCCAGACAGAGCGTTCTCTACTCATGCTGGACCCATCGCCTGAACACAGCAACCCCACAGTCAATGTCTGCATATTCTTAAATAGGATCAGGAAATGTCTGTCTTAATTAGCTTGCTTCTCCATTGTGCTCTTTATATGGCAAACAGCTCTGGTCACATAAAATAACTGATCTCTGGAAAATTGCAAAAAAGAAGCTATACAGTCATAGAAACCTGAAGGTAAACACTGTCACTCCACACACTCTTCAAACCCGTTTTCTATTTACTCATCTCACAGTGTTGTGAATTTCATTTCAAAAGGGATAAATTAAGGTCTGTCTTAGGATGTGGATGCTTCCTGACAGATCCTTTCGAGCTGCATTAGATTGGATGGGGAGCGCCTGTAATTTGCTGCTTTCTGATCTCACTACAGATGTTTTATGGAGATTGAGCCTGGACTTTTGTTCTCTCAGGGACAGGCAGAGACTTATTCTGAAGCCACAGTAGTGTTGCCTTGGCTGCTTGGGGTCGGTGTCGCGTTGAATGTGTTGCTCCTGCCTCAGCTCACTCTGAATCAGGTTGTCTACAAGGACATTTGCATTTGGCCATTTTTGACTGTTCTGGCTGCTGCTGCTGGGATGCTTTACTTGAAGGTTGGCTTTGGTCAGCTTCCATTTTTATGCTGGTGTCATAAAGGGCCTGAATGCTTCTGGAAAGATTTCATTCGTGCTTGTTTTCCTGGGCAGTCAACTTTAGGAGGAGTCCTTGTGCTTTCAAACTTTCTTCCATTTTCCAAATATATTGAAGCCGCTGTCTTCCTGGGGACACTCAGAGACGTATGGTTTTATACCCCTGCTTCAATTTATGCTTCATGATATTTTTTGACACAGAGAGAGTTTGTATGAGAGAGTTGTATCTTAAAGTGTGCAGTCAACTATGCAACCTTCACAGCTTTTCTTTTCTTTATCCTTGGTAAATGAAATTATCAACACAATAAACTGTGCAAACATGGAAAAGGAAAACAAACCATTGCCACTGGTATGATAATTAATTAGCTAGAATGTAATTTGGCTTCAAGCTGCTCTGTGTATTGATCTTGGCACTGACTACATATGTGGGATTTTACATTTAACATTTTACATTTAGCCTTTGTCTCGGGGTAAATGAAGTTGCTAATGGCAACTGACAAACAGTCACAACCATAGTAAGATAAAAAGACTATTTAATCACACCACTGAGCGACCATTAACACATCAGTATCTATATAGCTAGTCTCTAACAGTTGATGTTTGTGGCTTGCTAAAATATTGTACAAAAGTAAACTAAGGTCATTTCAATCATGAGAGACTCAGCGAACTGAATGAGAAAGATTTATTAAGTACAACGTTTAGAATGTGCCATGGCGTCCTAGACCCCATCGTGAACACCATGTCCGAAAGGGGAGGGGGGGGGCGCAGGAGGACAGGCCGCTGATCAGAAAACCCCCCGGGGTCTGAACCTGGTGGTGGTGGAGCTGGAGGGCAGGAGATAGGAGGACTGAACTGGTGTGGCTCTGGTGGTGCTTCGGGTGGAGGAGGGTTGCCGGGTTGGATCAGAAGACAGCTGGAGAGTAGATGGAGACTTTTAAATTTCGTGCTATGCTCTGATTGGTCAGGAGAGGGACAGAAAGTGACTGATTGGTGAGGGAGGTGCTTTCTATTAAGCACCTGACTAAGTGAGCGGAAGAGAGGGGGAGCAGAGGAGTGAGGGATAGAAGGAGAGAGACTAGGGGCGGATCGGGATAAAAGTGAATGATGTGAAACAGAGTCTTCCTGATTGAACTCACGCTAAGAGCTACATTTAGAATTTAGATAAGGTGTCCTTCATTTTCTGTTTCCCAGAAAAAATGTACATTAGGTCGGTCAGGAGCAGCACAGGTGATTTAGTTTCTAAATAAAGGCTCACAAACCTTTTACGGACTTTTTGTGGATCGGGTTTTGTGACCCTAGCAACCTTAAAAAATGGAGGTTTCAGTGGTTTATGATGTAAAGAGGTGTACTTTAGCCCGAACCATAATGTGAACCCACCCAAGCAGGGAATGAAAATAATACAAAAAGAAGCAGAAAACTAGAAAAATAATACATGACTTAAAAAAGCAATTTAAAAACAATAGTCTTACATTACATTTTGAAAATGTCTTTAAGTGAAAAGGCCATACTTTTAAGTAAGGCTTTTAACCTGAGAGAGGCGAGGACAAAACATTACTGAATCAAAAGCTGTCTCTACATTAGGTGATGAACATATGTATCCCAGACTTCATTTTAAAAGCTGCAATAATCATCCCAAGTGAAGGGGGAGCAAGAGGAGGATGAGGAGACCAGAAATATCCACAAAACTTTCCATAAAAAAACCGGAGTAATATTTCAGTCTCAAAGCAGTCCCACAGAAAGCCTGCTGACAGTTTTATTTCCAGCATCCTTCACTGTACATTGTTTACTTCCGCTCTTCTGACTTTCAGCACAACCTGAGAAGGTTGTCTGGACTCCAGCTAGGTGTTTATAGAAGCCAAGTTCAGGAAGCCATAATAACAGCCAGAGAAAAAGTAAGAAGGAGAACAATAAGTGGTGTGGATGCCCAGAACACAACATGGTATTTGTTGGATAATAATCTGTTGAGTTTGTTGTTGGTGGGCAAAAATGGTATCTTTATTTACTAATGGAGCTCACTATTAAATCCCTCTGTTTACATTGTTAATGGTGAGCTGTTTTATCAAGCCGATCTTTTTTTGTCAAATACCGTGGCTTCTATTGGCTTCCTTTATTATACAACACTGACTAAATAACTAATGCATAATAAAATATCTTAGTGTGAATTTTCCCTTTAACCATAGTTAAGGGTTCCCTAAGCGGTATCCCTCATAGACTGTATCTAGAATTGAATCGGGTTCAGCTGGCCGGTGCAGACTCTGCTGCTGTACATAAAGTTCTGTCAGTCTGTGCCTCTCAGTCCCAGCTCCCATGGAGAAGCTCTGAGAGTGACATGGAACATTAACACCTCCATTGCAATGCTGTTCCCACACATCACTCAGCAGTGTGAAACCAGATGGCTTCTCATTGCATCGTTGTTGTGTTTTTTGTTGTTTCTGCACCCCGTGAACAGTAATCCTGCAGTCTCACAGGTGAGGAGTGAACTGAGTCAAATAACAATCAGTCTCCACATCTGTTGCGTTTGAATTGGACCCTTGCTGATGTGTTGCATTGTGTGTGTGTGTGTGTGTGCGCCAGGCACTCACGGGTGTTTTACGTTTTATTGATTGTGAGACAATCAATGTAAATCATCGTGCGTAGTGGAAAAGATTATGAAGTGGCACTTGGGAGGTATTGATTAGCTGAATGGGCTTCTCTCTTACAGAGAGGGGAACCAGTGTTACCCTCGGCAGTACATCTATAAAGAACCTGCCAATAATCCTCCCTCTCTAAAATATGTTTAATGTGACGCAAGGGAATCATAACATTTATCAAACTGCATTTGAAGCCAGTGAATTGGAACTCTTGCAGATTTCTGGCACTGCACACAGTTGCATACAGCTGACACAAACAAAAGAAAGTTTCATTTAACTCATCATTCACCATCTGAAGGCTGTCGTCAGGTTAAGGCCAAATCCTGCCCCTTCCATTGGGCCTACTTTCTGGAATATATACATGTCCAGCCATCAATCAGCATCTCTATACCACTCTTTGTATGCCCACATGCCAAAGATGTAATGATTATCACATATGATATTACTTTGTCCATATCTCCCAGCAAAGAGTATGGAAGAAGCCCCACCCACTGACATTCCTCACTTGAAATGGATGCTTTGCTCCTTAGGCTGCTTGTAGGCAGTATAATATTAATAACAGAACATTTTTGGAAACAAAAACAAAAGAGTGGGAGGGAGCATAGTGAAATTAGAGTGGGCTGGCAAAACACAGCACATGTTTGGAAAATGAGGTGTGAACGCCAAAAGTTGCAGCCCCAGAGTCCTGGTAAGACTCCTGCAGCTGTATATGGTCACTGGTGTAATTAGATGGACAAATTGTTTATCACTGCACCTGTACCGAGTGTGATGTTTGGCATGATGTTTGCTGTTGTTCTTATCCCCACAGACAACAGATAATGTGCACAACCATGCAGGCAGGAGGGCTTTGACGGAAGTTTTTCCAAAGGGTGACACTTTTTCAATGACACGATGTGTGATAAGAGGACTAAACAGCATGTGATAAAGCGCTCAGGTGATGGTCAAGGAAATGTATGATGCTGAGAAAGATTCTGCAGCCATGACCAAACAAGACTGGAGAAAGAGATCTGTAAAAATCATATCTTATTTTTGCTTCTGTATCTGTGCTGTTGCAATAACGCAATTTCCCCACTGAGGGACAAATAAAGGTTTTCTTAATCTTCCTAATCTTAATCTCAATCTTAAGGAACTGTCCAGGAACAGGTATTTTACCAAGGTGTAATCGTGTAAAGGTAGTTGAGCAGAGAAGATACTGTCGCTCAGGCAGACTGGTTTCCAATCTTTACTTGAACATGAGGATCAGTTACGTGCGATGCAAGAGACAACTAGAAAAGGGCATTTCTGAAGAAAATGCAAGTTTGATTGCTGCAGCTGAAGCTTTGCTTTGATGCTGATGTGAAGGATTGATCTGAATTGCTGAAGAATCAGAGCAATTCAGAGCTTTGTATGCATCTGTGTGTCAGCCTGTCACCATGGTAACAGCAGAGGAGACCTCAAAAACCACTCCAACTTTGAGAGCCTGGCGTGCAGAAACGATTCGGAATTAGAACATTCTGAATACAAGTTTGATAGAGCAGCATCTGATGAGCGTTTTAAGACTAATGGAGTAAAATGGAGTCTGTAGCTTGAAATTTGTAGGAGGAGATACATTTGGCTGATGGCCCTCGTTGAAGGGCTCTCTCATAGACTCCCATGTTAAAAATGATGCCAAAATTGCTTA
The DNA here is from genome assembly GCF_900634625.1 of Parambassis ranga. Lineage (NCBI taxonomy): Eukaryota > Metazoa > Chordata > Actinopteri > Ambassidae > Parambassis > Parambassis ranga. Next base: position 712,409 of record NC_041022.1, on the reverse strand, counting down.
ATATTTGAAAAACTATAATTAGTTTGAAAAAAACTTGAAGTTGACCCAGAATGTCCTCTGTGAGATGAACATTCCGGGTACCGGCAATCAAACTACTGAATGCTTTACGGTTACATCCTTATGTACTGTTGAAACAGATGACATCACCATTTCTTTCCTGCTTACATGACACATTCTCTTCTTTATTGGACTTTGTCTCTTGCCCATATTAGCTCACATCCTTTTTCCTTATAAGCCTGTCCTAGACTCAAGAGAAATGATAGAAACCTCTTGACCTGTTCCCTTACATCATGGGTAAGCCTTGTGCAGGACCCCTTTCCATCCCTTCACAGGGTGAGCGGCTACTATAACGAGAGATGCAATAATTGTAGCACTGGGTCGCAAAAAAGGTCTGAGCCTACACAAGATGGATTGTGTTAAGACGTCCTCATGAAATAAAACATTTGGACAATAGTACAATCAATTGTACAATATTTTGTCCAACGTCATCCAGTCATGGGACTGACACAGCCACAAAAGTCCGAGTTAGGAGTTACAGTATGTTGGGATGAGAGTTTATGACTCTCATCAAGTAACTTGTCATTTCATTTTCATTTTCATTTTTTAGCACAAGGTCAGCAAGGTCTTTTTTGTTACTTGCTTCTCCACTGCTCCCTCCTGCCCAACCTTTACACACCAGCTGGGGGCCTGATCCCCTAGTTTGATAACCTTTGAAATACATTGTGTAATGTTGTACATAAATCAGCATCTTTGGAAAGCAGTGCTTCCAGACAAGCTGCCAGATATCCCTTTGTTCTGTTTGAAAAGAAAACCTCCTAAATCTTCTTAACAAATCTGCTTGGATAATATTTCCTGCAGGTGTTTTGCTCTGTACATGCAGTCGGCTGTATATCAGGAGGGGTCACACAGAGTGCTATACAAACACATTCCTCACTCCAGTAGCAAGTGAATCATTGTGCCCTTGGGTCTGACTCAACTGTACAGTGGAGGGAGGTGAAAATAATTGACGTCATGTACACTGCATT